>NC_057801.1:511290684-511294293 GCF_018294505.1 Triticum aestivum | reverse complement strand
TGCCCTGCCTCCTCCACCGAACCGGGCCGAGGCCCATGGTGAGCAGCCCCTCCACTCTGTTCAGCCCAACAGTGCTCCAGATTCATCCCATGTGTATTTTTTTTCCTGCGCTGCGAATTTTGCTATTATCCAGAGACGCCTGTTTTACAGAAAAGTCCCTAAACTTCATGCATTAATAACTTCATAATCGTGCATCATATAAAATGATTTCAACATGTAAAATGCTTAGAATTTTGTGTAGATTAATAATATGCCACTTTCATCCATGTTTAAAATGTTTAAATGATGTTTGATTAAATTTGCATAAATGCCATGTTAAAATGATTTATTTCATAACTAAATAACCGTAGCTCGGTTTTAAATAAACTTTATATGTAAATGGGATGGAAAAATGCCTAGTTTAACATGGTGCACTTTATTTTCCTGTTTAACAACAATAAACCATGTTTTAGGGCAGAACAGTACCAAAACTAAAATATGGACATGAGGATTTTCCAGAATTGTTGTTTGTTGTTCCGGCCTCATTTAAACTTGCCTAAATAGTTAGTTTACTTATGCTTCATCTCTTGCCATGTTTAACAACATTTAATGTTGTTGAGTAGCTTATAACGAGATCAAACTAAATAATTGCATGTGGTGTTTTGTCAATATGCAACTCGTTGCATATTGAGCTCCACTTAACTTGTAGTATTGTTTGTTGCACCTGCCATGCCATGCCTCATTAAATTGGACATGCATCATCCTTGTTTGTGCATCATGCCATGATTATGCTGGTGTGTTTACCATGTTGTTTGTTTGTTTCTGATGTTGCTTCTTTGTTCCGGTAATGTTGCGGTTGTGAGGATTCGTTCGACTACTCCCGTTCATCTTCTTCATGGACCCGTTCTTCTTCCTAGCGGGATCTCAGGCAAGATGAGCGCTACCCTGGATCTCACTACTATCATTGCTATGCTAGTTGCTTTGTTCTATCGCTTTGCTGCGCTACCTATCTTTTGCTCATCAAGCCTCCCAAATTGCCATGAACCTCTAACCTTTTCACCCTTCCTAGCAAACCATTGCTTGGCTATGTTACCGCTTTGCTCAGCCCTCTTATAGCATTGCTAGTTGCAGGTGAAGTTGAAGATTGCTCCATGGTGGACAGGATTTTGTTGGGATATCACAATATCTCTTATATTATTAATGCATCTATATACTTGGTAAAGGGTGGAAGACTCGGCCTTATGCCTGGTGTTTTGTTCCACTCTTGCCGCCCTAGTTTCCGTCATACCGGTGTTATGTTCCCGGATTTTGCGTTCCTTACGCGGTTGGGTGATTTATGGGACCCCCTTGACAGTTCGCTTTGAATAAAACTCCTCCAGCAAGGCCCAACCTTGGTTTTACCATTTGCCTCACCTACCCCTTTTTCCCTTGGGTTTCCGGAGCCCGAGGGTCATCTTTATTTTAGCCCCCCCCGGGCCAGTGCTTGTCTAAGTGTTGGTCCGAACCAGAGCCCTTTGCAGCGCCCCCTCAAGGAAACTTGAGGTCTGGTTTTAGTTGTACGGATTGCTCATCCGGTGTTGCCCTGAGAACGAGATATGTGCAGCTCCTATCAGGATTGTCGGCGCATCGGGCGGTCTTGCTGGTCTTGTTTTACCATTGTCGAAATGTCTTGTAAACCGGGATTCCGAGACTGATCGAGTCTTCCTGGGAGAAGGAATATCCTTCGTTGATCACGAGAGCTTATCATGGGCTAAGTTGGGGCACCCCTGCAGGGTATAAACTTTCGAGAGCCGTGCCTGCGGTTATGTGGCAGATGGGAATTTGTTAATGTCCGGTTGTAGATAACTTGACACCAGATCCGAATTAAAATGCATCAACCGTGTGTGTAGCCGTGATGGTCTCTTTTCGGCGGAGTCCGGGAAGTGAACACGGTTTCTGTGTTATGATTGACGTAAGTAGGTGTTCAGGATCACCTCTTAATCATTGCTAGCTTCACGACCATTCCTTTGCTTCTCTTCTCGCTCTCATTTGTGTATGTTAGCCACCATATATGCTTAGTCGCTGCTGCAACCTCACCACTTTACCCCTTCCTTTCCCATTAAGCTTTGCTAGTCTTGATACCCATGGTAATGGGATTGCTGAGTCCTCGTGGCTCACAGATTACTACAACAACAGTTGCAGGTACAGGTTATGCGATGATCATGACGCGAGAACGATGTTTGCTTGTGTTGGAGTTCTTCTTCTGCTTCTTCTTCGATCAGGGGATAGGTTCCAGGTCGGCAGCCTCGGCTAGCAGGGTGGATGTCGTTTGAGTTTCTGTTTATGTTTCATCTAGTCGGATGTTGACCTTGTATATGATGTATTGTTGTATTCGTGTGGCATTGTATGCCTTTTGTATGTACCCCCATCTATTATGTAATGTTGATGTGATGATATCCACCTTGCAAAAGCATATCAATATGCGGTTCTATCCTTGGTGGTACCTTCGAGTCTCTTTAGGATAGTATCGCATATTGGGCGTGACAAGTTGGTAATCAGAGCCTCGACCGACCATAGGAGCCCCCTTGATTGTTGGCCACTGTTGAGTCTAGAAGAAAACTATTTTGAGTCTTAGGATTATATATATCGGAGAGTAGGATTCTTTTTACTCCTCAGTCCCTTCGTCGCTCTGGTGAGGACTCCTAACGTAGATGTTTTGTCTTTCCTCTCCTCAAATTTCACTAAAAAAAATTTTAGGATCACGCGGGTATCTTGGGATCGTTCCGATATTCTTATGACGAGAACATTGTTCTTGGTGCCTCCTGACATTTAGGGGTTGTGGCAGTGTCCCGGGGAGTTGAGCTCCGAGGTGTTGTCGTCATAATTTTATCGTTGCAGTTCTGGAATACCTGAGTTTTGCCGACATCGAAAATCTCTTTTATGCAGTTGTTGGTGAGATAACCTCGATGCCACCCAGTACTGGGGCGGGAGTTCGGGAGTATTGCCATAACTCGTATAACAGATGCTTTTCGAACGTTGAGGTACATGATTTCCGGAGTTTTCTTGGTTATGTGTTGACGGATGGATACAGCTTGGATGTAGGTATTGTTAGTTTGGGTGAGATATATTGCTTCCCCTGTATCCACAACACCAGATTGCATAACCAGAAAGTTTCGGGAGTTTATAGGTGGGAATTCAAGTAGCTCCTAGAATATCTTTCCGACAGATGCCTGATATGGGATTGGGTAAATCGCTATCATATGTATTTGTTCCGGCTTATTCTGCAAGCCAAATCCTTTGTTTTGTTTTATTTGTGGTATTTGAGTTGCTTCAATGTCAAGTGTTGAATCCATACCTTTCCTCAACGGTGTTCTCATATTGCTATGTGAATAATAATCCTTTTAATCATTGAGGTTGTCATGTTAATCCTTTTCCAACCGGTGTGCTTCTCTTCGAGATGATCCCATCATTCTCCCCATCCGCAAGATCAATTCTAAGTTTTCTCAATGGTGTTTGTTTCGTTCATCCCAAGTTGTCTTTGTTTTTCCCCACCCTCCCACCCTTTTCTTCAAGGACTCATTTATTTTAATCAAGTATCCATTTATTCATGTGAAGTCACTTCACTCTTTTCAATCAATGTTCTGATCCAGT
>NC_057801.1:511238226-511290502 GCF_018294505.1 Triticum aestivum | reverse complement strand
TTTTAATCAAGTATCCATTTATTCATGTGAAGTCACTTCACTCTTTTCAATCAATGTTCTGATTCGGTGATCCCTCGTGAAGATGCTCACGAGCTTCAAGTTCATTATTCTTCATCAGTTTTTCTTCTCCGGTGGATTCAATTCAAGCTTTGTCGATCACATCCTTTCCTCGTTTCAAATGTTTCCCATGCCGGTGCACCTCTTAATCATTCACTTCTTCCTATTCATTTGTTCTGGAGTGCTGAAGATATCTCACAAGACTTGTGTTTCCATTCTCAAGCCGTTCAAGATATTTCGAGGTTGTTATCTCATTCAAGCCATTTAATTCAACCGGTGCAACCTCTCTTTAAAATTGTCAATGGTGTTTTTCTTTTAGTGGCCCCTAACCCACAGGTCTTTTCCCAGGATTTTACCTGACTCTTCTAATTTTCCCGGAGCCATTCCCAAATTCTTTTCGAAGTTTGATGTAAGAATGAATTATCATCAGTCAAATGTCTTTCTGCAAGATCTTTCAAATTCTTTCGTCGTTGGGTCAACCTTTCTAATTTTCATTCTGGAGTGTCTCAATAATTCATGGTGGTGTTTATCGTCGTCATTCTTGGATTTTGAAGATTGAAGAAGAGTTTTTCCTCTAAATCTTGTCCCTTCTCTCGAAGATTCGTAGTTCTAGCTTATGTCATTCTCTCATAATTGTTTTCGATTGTGAGAATTCTTTTCAACCATCTGATGCATTTCAGGAGTTGCTTCCTTTCTTGATAATCCGAATGCTATCATTTCTGAATATTACTCATTCTCAACCTTCAGCTCTCGTTCTCCAAATCTTACCGGTGAATCGTTCAAATACCCTCTAATTAGTTCATGATCTCTCTGTTCTCTTGTATCTAAATCCCCTCAAGTATCTTCATTCGTTTTCCAATTCTTCCCGGTGAATTGTGCCTTTGCTACTTTCATTTTCAATTCCTACGGTGGTTCATTCGAGATTCCTCTTCCTTTGCTACCGTATCATTTCATTATTTGTTTCCAATCCCACCATGGTTCCATCAATACCTTCCTCAAGTTTGCGCTATATCTCTATCGGTAATCATTTTTCAATGAGAATAAGTAGTATGCCAAATCCATTGCTTGCCATCAATTTAATTTGATGAAGGATAAGCATACAATTAATCTTATTCTTATTTCCTCGAGGTGATTGAATTCTTTTCTTCCGGAGATTGTTCATGATGAAGTAATTCTCGGTTCTAGTGTTTCATCTATTCTTTTTCCGGAGTTCCAAGTTTTCCGCTTTATCTCGTCAGGAAGCTCCATCTAAATCATCGCAAGGCTTCACCTTGAGTTTTCAACTTCTCTTTCTTTTCATCATCCTTCTATTACCGGAGTTCTCCATGGAGGCTCTACATGATGGTTCATCAAGGATTCCTTTCATTCTCGTTTTATTCTTCAAAAAAATTCTCGAAGTTATGACCCGCCAAGCTATACTCAAAATTAAACATGGTGCTCAACACATGTTTTGTTTTGAGGCGTTCAAGTATTCTTCTTCTTGCATTTCGAAGTGCAATCCTTTCTACCTTAGCTTTTGAGGTGGTGTTATATCATTCTTGGCAATTTCCATTCAGGTTTCGCGATTCACATGTTGTCAAGAATGAGGTATTTTAAATCCATCAATCTCTTTGTTGGAGTTATCTTGGGATAGATTTCACCTAAAGCCTTCCCTAAGGAATGTTGCTATTGTGGTGCTTATCAATGATCCAAGTTATCTCTCTATCATCTTGGTGAAGAAGTTTTCATCTTCTTGTTGATCTCAATCCAATCAACTGTTTCTGTTAGTGGTGGGTTGTCACCCCATAATTTTGAGATGTGTTCCATAAGCCCACAACAAGCTTGTTCTTTCCGTTGTTGGTTTTCCAACAACTCCGTTCTAACCTTCTTGGAAGGGTGCCTTCCAAGTTCTTTTGTGGCAGAAGTTGGCATTTTCTCCTACATTATGTTTTTCCAATGATCTATCTTCTATTCTGTCTTCCGGAGGCATTGTGATGTTGCTCTTTTCACTCATCATCTCGAATTGTGAGGATCATGTTTTTTCGTGCTTATCCTTTTAACCGGAGTGTTGTGCTCTCTTCAAGTTCTTTCATCTTATCAAGTTTTGCCTCTCTTTTCAACCTGAGTGCGGTCTGAAATCCTTCTTACCCATTATGCCATTCTTTCAATAGTTCCGGAGGTAGTGTGTTGTTGAATTCATCAAGTATCGTCCCATCTTCCCAAGTTCATGTTCTATTACTTCCATGTTCAACCGGAGTGCTGCCCGAATTCTTCCTCTCTCATCTTGTTTTAACCGGAGTGGTTTCAAATTCTATCTTGTCCATTAAACTCTTGATTCATGTCTTTGCAACCTTCAAGTTCTCGTAATGTCCCTTGTTCCTCTTGCCCAACGGACTATTTGCAATCTTGGCCATCTCCGTTGTTTTGTTTCTTTCAATTTGTTCAACCTTTCAAGGTTCTTTGGTTTCACTCATTGGTCGAAGAAGCAACCTAGTTTACCTCTTATCTTCCTCTTCCCTTTCCCTCCGGTGCCATGCTAGATCTCGGGACGAGATCCTCTCGTAGTGGTGGAGTGTTGTAACGCCCCGGATACAACTTTCCATATTCGTAACTCCAACTCTTGCCTCTTCCGGAGATGCGATATGTTATTTCCTTCGTGGTTGGGTTTTGTCTTTTGTTTTGCATTTTTTTTCATGTCTTGCATTTCATATCATAGCATCATGCGCTTTGCATCTGCATGTTTTAAGAAAACTCGTAACCTTCATAGTTGCCCTTTCTCTCTTTGCCTCCGTTGTCATTTTGTCAGGCCCCTTGTCCACGTTGACCTCCTCGGACCGCTTTGCCTTTGTTGGTCGTTCCAGTCCAACCGAGTTTTGTTCCCCTCTTATTTGTCTACCTACGCAACCTCTCTGCACAACCACCAACCCCCCTCGTGTGCACGTCCGAAACTTGCCCGAACCCGACCCACTCAGTCTTTACCGTTGGTTCCGGATCATCCCCTAACGTCTATAAAACATCTCTGTTTTCTCTTTTGGACTCTGTAACCTATTTATTTCGGACCGCCCGATCGCGATCGGAGGATCCAAATCATCCCCCTTTCGCATATATATAGTTCACCCTAGTCCCTAGTCAATTTTGATCAAACCCTAGTCCCTAGCCTTGTCCCATCCATCCATCAAATCCTCCCCGCCGCCGCTCCTCTCTTCCTTGGGGTCGCTCCCGATCCAAAATCCACCAACCAGAGCCAGCGCCCGATCCAAATCCTCTCTCGCCCTCCGACCACCTCCCTTGTTCTCTGTGCCGCTCCATTCCTAGCCTCCCACGCGCAGCCGCATGCCCGACCTCGAGCTCTCCCGTAGCCAGCCGACGCTTGATCCAGGTTGGATCGAGGCCACGGCCTTGCTCCCTTTGCCTCCTCACCCCCGAGCAGCTCGCGAGGCACCGGCCTCCTCAGCTCCTCCGGCCCTGCAACAACCTCGCCAGAGCTGCACCCGCTTCACCGTCGGCGACCACCTCCATCAGGTCGGAGCCCGCACCCCTCGTTGCTTCTCCTTCTCCCGTTCCATCTGGTTCCCTCTCTCACTTGCTCTCTGTCTTCTCCATGGAGACCCACAGGAGCTCGCCGCTGCCGTTGGACGTCCTCCGGCGAGGAATCAGCATCCCACGCCCGGATCCGTCTTCCTTCGCGCCTTCCCTGCCTTGGATCCGGTCGTCCCCGCGTCGCCGTGCCCTGCATCCCGCGACCAGCCGCGCCAAGTCCCTCGTCGCGCCACCAGGCCAGAGCCGCCTGCTTCGTGCGCCTGCGCCCCGCGAGCGTCCGAGGCCGCAGCCACCTCCTCGTCCAGGACCACCTCCCCGCGCCGGCGAGTGCCACCGCCGGAGCTGTTCCGTTCCTCGCCCGAACCAGCAGGCCGTCCTCACCGCCCTGCCCCTTTTCCCTACTTCGCTGAAGCTCTCTGTCTCACTGGACTCCCTCTCTTTTCTCTATAACAGCGACGCCGCCATCTTCTTCCCGGAGGGCCTCGACGAGAGCCTCGCTTGCGCCCCTCTGTCCCGTCGGCTGGATCCTGCCGCCGGCGCCCCCAAGTCCCGCTGTCGACGCCTCCTGCATCGCGCCCTTGCCTGTGCAGCTGCGCCGCTGCCTGCCTACGACCCCCACTGCTTGTTCCCCTGCTTCAGGAACGAGACGACGAACACCTACGCCGTGCGTTGACCTGCGTCCAGCAAGGCCTAGCACCTGCGTCCAACCGGCCCAAGCTAGATCCGGCCTGCCCTGCCTCCTCCACCGAACCGGGCCGAGGCCCATGGTGAGCAGCCCCTCCACTCTGTTCAGCCCAACAGTGCTCCAGATTCATCCCATGTGTATTTTTTTTCCTGCGCTGCGAATTTTGCTATTATCCAGAGACGCCTGTTTTACAGAAAAGTCCCTAAACTTCATGCATTAATAACTTCATAATCGTGCATCATATAAAATGATTTCAACATGTAAAATGCTTAGAATTTTGTGTAGATTAATAATATGCCACTTTCATCCATGTTTAAAATGTTTAAATGATGTTTGATTAAATTTGCATAAATGCCATGTTAAAATGATTTATTTCATAACTAAATAACCGTAGCTCGGTTTTAAATAAACTTTATATGTAAATGGGATGGAAAAATGCCTAGTTTAACATGGTGCACTTTATTTTCCTGTTTAACAACAATAAACCATGTTTTAGGGCAGAACAGTACCAAAACTAAAATATGGACATGAGGATTTTCCAGAATTGTTGTTTGTTGTTCCGGCCTCATTTAAACTTGCCTAAATAGTTAGTTTACTTATGCTTCATCTCTTGCCATGTTTAACAACATTTAATGTTGTTGAGTAGCTTATAACGAGATCAAACTAAATAATTGCATGTGGTGTTTTGTCAATATGCAACTCGTTGCATATTGAGCTCCACTTAACTTGTAGTATTGTTTGTTGCACCTGCCATGCCATGCCTCATTAAATTGGACATGCATCATCCTTGTTTGTGCATCATGCCATGATTATGCTGGTGTGTTTACCATGTTGTTTGTTTGTTTCTGATGTTGCTTCTTTGTTCCGGTAATGTTGCGGTTGTGAGGATTCGTTCGACTACTCACGTTCATCTTCTTCATGGACCCGTTCTTCTTCCTAGCGGGATCTCAGGCAAGATGAGCGCTACCCTGGATCTCACTACTATCATTGCTATGCTAGTTGCTTTGTTCTATCGCTTTGCTGCGCTACCTATCTTTTGCTCATCAAGCCTCCCAAATTGCCATGAACCTCTAACCTTTTCACCCTTCCTAGCAAACCATTGCTTGGCTATGTTACCGCTTTGCTCAGCCCTCTTATAGCATTGCTAGTTGCAGGTGAAGTTGAAGATTGCTCCATGGTGGACAGGATTTTGTTGGGATATCACAATATCTCTTATATTATTAATGCATCTATATACTTGGTAAAGGGTGGAAGACTCGGCCTTATGCCTGGTGTTTTGTTCCACTCTTGCCGCCCTAGTTTCCGTCATACCGGTGTTATGTTCCTGGATTTTGCGTTCCTTACGCGGTTGGGTGATTTATGGGACCCCCTTGACAGTTCGCTTTGAATAAAACTCCTCCAGCAAGGCCCAACCTTGGTTTTACCATTTGCCTCACCTACCCCTTTTTCCCTTGGGTTTCCGGAGCCCGAGGGTCATCTTTATTTTAGCCCCCCCCGGGCCAGTGCTTGTCTAAGTGTTGGTCCGAACCAGAGCCCTTTACAGCGCCCCCTCAGGGAAACTTGAGGTCTGCTTTTAGTTGTACGGATTGCTCATCCGGTGTTGCCCTGAGAACGAGATATGTGCAGCTCCTATCAGGATTGTCGGCGCGTCGGGCGGTCTTGCTGGTCTTGTTTTACCATTCTTGAAATGTCTTGTAAACCGGGATTCCGAGACTGATCGGGTGTTCCTGGGAGAAGGAATATCCTTTGTTGATCGCGGGAGCTTATCATGGGCTAAGTTGGGACACCCCTGCAGGGTATAAACTTTCGAGAGCCGTGCCCGCGGTTATGTGGCAGATGGGAATTTGTTAATGTCCGGTTGTAGATAACTTGACACCAGATCCGAATTAAAACGCATCAACCGTGTGTGTAGCCGTGATGGTCTCTTTTCGGTGGAGTCCGGGAAGTGAACATGGTTTCTGTGTTATGATTGACGTAAGTAGGTGTTCAGGAGCACCTCTTGATCATTGCTAGCTTCACGACCGTTCCTTTGCTTCTCTTCTCGCTCTCATTTGTGTATGTTAGCCACCATATATGCTTAGTCGTTGCTGCAACCTCACCACTTTACCCCTTTCTTTCCCATTAAGCTTTGCTAGTCTTGATACCCATGGTAATGGGATTGCTGAGTCCTCGTGGCTCACAGATTACTACAACAACAGTTGCAGGTACAGGTTATGCGATGATCATGACGCGAGAACGATGTTTGCTTGTGTTGGAGTTCTTCTTCTGCTTCTTCTTCGATCAGCGGATAGGTTCCAGGTCGGCAGCCTGGGCTAGCAGGGTGGATGTCGTTTGAGTTTCTGTTTATGTTTCATCCGTAGTCGGATGTTGACCTTGTATATGATGTATTGTTGTATTCGTGTGGCATTGTATGCCTTTTGTATGTACCCCCATCTATTATGTAAGGTTCTATCCTTGGTGGGACCTTCGAGTCTCTTTAGGATAGTATCGCATATTGGGCGTGACAGAACAAACTTGTGTTGGAGCGCTACGGTCGAAACGGGGGTCCTGTTCATTGGGAGGGGTGTGGCGTACCGCAAAACGGGACTCCACGGGATACTGTTCATCTCCACCGCCGACCTCCTCCAGCCTCCACGGGCTACTGTTCATCCAGCGTCAACCTCTTCCAGCCTCCACCTGCGACTGTTCATCCATGGGCTCCTGTTCATCCAGCCTCCACCGCGTGCTACTCCACCGACTACTGTTCAACCACCCCTCTCCACGGGCTCCTGTTCAACCACCCCTCTCCATGGGCTCCTGTTCAACCACCCCTCCATGGGCTACTATTCATCCACCCCTCCACTGTCTACTATTCATCCAGCCCTCCACGGGGTCGTCCTGTTCATCCAGCCCTCCACGGGGTCCTGTTCATCCAGCCCCAACCGGCTCGATCGATCGGGGTCCTGTTCATCCAGAGGCAATGCCACGGGGTCCTGTTCATCCACCCCCACCGCTCACTGTTCATCCACCTCCCCTCCGCAATGCTCACTGTTCATCCAGAGGCAGCATCGATCGGCTTCAGTTAGCAGCAGTAGCAAAGGAATCGTTTGATCTGGTTCAGTTAACAGCCATCGATCGATCGCTCGGGTTCAGTAACACGTAGCCTGCAGTGCAATTGCTTGGGTTCAGTATAGGAGAACGCCTTGCTTGGATTCAGTTAGAGCCCAACGCCTTGCACACACGCGCGCACGTGTACAAGAGAAACACGCATTGCTCGGCCCCTGACCACCCACCGTAACCGTAACTCCCCTAAATTCTCCTCGCCCTCACTTCTACCACAATTTTTCCGTCATGGACGGCCCAAAGAATGTCATGCAGGTGCATCTCCGTCCCACCCTGGACGAAAAGCCCATTTCCTATCATGATTTTTTGTCATAGAAGTAGGAGCCCACCACATCTATGATGATACCGGGTTTTGTCACAATTATCATCATAGAAGTGTCATAAGTATGACAATTTTTTTTTCATTCGGCCCAAAATGTCATGGATGTGTCTTTTTTTGGAGTGGTTTGTGACTTCATGAACTAGTGCAAGATATGAAAGCTTATTGCACAAGTTCTTGCTGAAATGAATATGAGTGAAGTATGTTGGTGGAGTCACCCTCAAGAACTCTCTAGTTCTTCTTCTTTGGGATCCACATCAACTTGATGGAAATCCTTGGAGTTATAGTCGAACTTGATGAAGTGGAACTTGATGTAGTCTTGGGAACCCACTTGACCTTGGCCTTAGGAGCTTCCTCAAATGCATCAAGTTCTTCTTGAAGCTTGTCCTTGCCTATTAGCTTGTGGTCTTGTGGTGGAAAATCATCTTGAGCTTGTGTTCCCTTGGAAGAAGTGGGATCATACTTCTCTTGTTGAGGAACAAACTTTGTCTTGGGGTATTGATCTTCTTCCCGCTCAACTTTGTTGGCGTTGAACTTTCATTCAAAACCAACAGCTTGATTCTTTCGGTGCCTTCCTTGCTTACGTAAAATTTCCTCAAATTGCTTACTTCCGGCAAGGCTCTTGTAAACACCTTTCTCTATAATTCCCTTCAATAATCTATTTTCTTGCTCAAGTGTAACTTGGCTAAGAGAATCATTAGTGGAATCAAGAGAACTACTAGAAGCAACAATATTGGATTTAACATTGTTATTGTTACTACTAGAAGAAGAATCTTTCTTGCTTTTATTGCTAGATTTTACTTGTGGCATATAAGTAGACAAGAGTAAACGCTTGGCAATATAAGAAGAACTCTTCATTACAAGATCATCATTGATTGCTTTGGGAACCCATGCTCTTGCTCTAAATTTTGCTTCTCAAATCGTAGCTTCTCATGAGTTCTTAGGAGCACTCTATGATCTTCTAGAGTTGTTTCATGAGCTAACTTAAGAGTGTTTAGTTCTTTAGTTAGACGCCCAATCTCCGTCTTATCATTGTCATTCGTTTCATCTTGGTTAGCATGATTACTAGCAAGTTCATCATAGTTTTCATCACTTGAGTTTTCAACAAGTAAATCATCATCACCTAGCAAATCATCTTCATCACTATTGAAGTCAACATGCTCGGGGTGTGATACCTTAGGGCCTTTAGCCATGAAGCATCTTCCAATTCCTTCATTTGTTGAGTCAAATATGTCGTAGGAGTTGGATGACACAAGTGCAAGACCGGCAACACCTTCATCTTGAGTATATTCAGAGTCAAAGTGATAGCTTCTCTCGGAGTAGTTGTCAGAGTCAGAACCGGATACCCATTCACCAACATGAGTTTGATGTCTTTGTCTTGTGTAGCTCTTTGATGACTTGTCATTCCTTTCCAAATCCTTGCTTCTATGAGAAGGTCTTCGTTCATAACGATCATCTCTACTCCTTCTCTCTTTTGGAGGTGATTCATCTGAAAGTGCTACTATCAACTAGAGGGGGGGGGGTGAATAGGCGATTTTTATGAAAGTCTTCAAAACGTGGAAGTTTCGAAGACAAACAATAGAAATAACCTAATTGATATGCAGCGGAAGATAAACTACAACAAGCAAGCCATAGTCAAGTATGCAATAGCGTTAACGTACGAAGACTAATAGCAGCTAGGTAGTAGGATCAGGATGGAAGATAGTATAAAGCCAATCAACAATAGTAGTCAAGCAATGAAGTCAATCAGATAAGACAGATAAGCAATGACTTCACGAAGACAAACTCAAAGTAAAGGAGGGAAGAGATAGAACTAGTCACTTGTTGAAGACACATGATTTGTTGGACCAGTTCCAGTTGCTGTGACAACTGTACGTCTGGTTAGGGAGGCTGAGATTCAACTCAGAAGACCGTGTCTTCACCTTATTCCCCTTGAGCTAAGGACACTTAGTCCTCACCAAATCACTCTGGTAAGTCTTCAAGGTAGACTTCCGAACCTTCACAGACTTCGTTCACCCGGCAATCCACAATGACTCTTGGATGCTCAGAACGCGACGCCTAACCGGCTGGAGGATTGACAATCCTCAAGTGTAATAAGTCTTCAGGTCACACAGACAGAAAGACTTCAGTGATGCCTAACACTCTTTGGCTCTAGGTGTTTGGGCTTTGTCCTCGCAAGGATTTTTCTCTCTCTCAAATGCTTCGAGGTGGGTTGCTCTCAAACGACAAAAGCCGTGTACAAACTCTGAGCAGCCACCAATTTATGGTATAGGGGGTGGGCTATTTATAGCCACTAGGCAACCCGACCTGATTTGTCCAAAATGACCCTGGGTCACTGAGGAACTGACACGTGTTCCAACGGTCATATTTCAAACACACGCGGCAACTTTACTTGGGCTACAAGCAAAGCTGACTCATCCAGCTCTGGATAAGGTTTGCTCTCATTGTCTTTGCTCGAAGACAGAGGATTTGAGTTGAGCATCACTTCAGTCACTCTGAGTTAGTTCACTTGGACCCCACTTAACAGTACGGTGGTTCCTATGACTCAACAAAGAAGAAAAGGAAGCAACGAATCCACACAGTCTTCGCGCTCCATAGTCTTCACGCAATGTCTTCTCATGTCATAGTCTTCAATATGAATATCTTCTCACACCACCATTGTCTTCAATGTCTTCATACATTTTTAGGGGTCATCTCCGGTAGGTAAACCGAATCAATGAGGGACACTACCTGCGTTATCCTGCAATTCTCACAAACGCATTAGTCCCTCAACCAACTTTGTCGTCAATACTCCAAAACCAACTAGGGGTGGCACTAGATGCACTTACAATCTCCCCCTTTTTGGTGATTGATGACAAACTGGTTGAAGTTTTCAACAGGGATAAATATGTGAAATTGTAAGGATAGGAAATAGTCTTCTTAAGTTGCAAGGGCTCCCCTTGAAGATGTGCATGTAAGCAATTTGCTTTTGGAATGCAAATGCACATGGCAGGTTGTACTTGTGGAGATCCACTTCAACTTATGAAGATAATTCATCATGCATGAACTGATATAGCAAGTAGAATGACATGCATAATGAAAAATGGACGTCTGCAGAATGATCTAAGTGCGGAAGTTATCATCACACATGCGGAATTTATCATCGCATCTCAGTGAAGCAAATAAGTAGCAGACGACCATCAAGTTTAGGTGTTACAACTCAGAGAACCAAATGTTTCAAAAGGCAAGAGTTGTAAGCACGCAGCAAAATATAATGCAACCGCCCATATGAACCCGCTTGAAGACTATCAACTCATACGCTTCTCCCCCTTTTGTTAGTAAGGACCAAAAAGGTTTGAAGACATAGAGCATCTACTCGTCAACATGAGTAGGTGAAGCAGCAGGGTTGCCGTCGTTGGGTGGCGGTGCAGATGAACTTGGTGCAGTGTCGATGCGCGTAGTAGTAGGAGGTGGTGAAGTAGCATCATCTTCATCATCGATCACTCTGCCATTTACCGTTGCCGCGGAGGAAGAATATTCAGAGTCTTCAAGAGATGGAGTACGATGTAGGACAGCAGTCCGTGGAGGAGTGGAGTCAAACTGGAATCTTTCATTGAAGCCATCGTCTTGAAGATCAGCTTCAGCACTGAGCAGGGTCAAACTCTTCCATGATCGCCGGCAAGTTTCATGAGCAACAAAGACATTCTTGGTGGCAAGGTTGCGAATGCGATTGACATCCACCAAGAGGCTTCGCATCTGTCTCTTGAGCCAGAAATGATGCTCATCCTGTTTCTGATGAAGGGCCACAAGAAGTTCTCGGTCATTGAGAATGCGAGAATGCTTCCGAGGCCTTTGTGCAATGGTGCTTTCAGTGGCTTCAGTGGGTGCTCGATGAGGCAGACGAGTGTTTCCAGCCAATGGATAGATTCGTGTCGCTACTTGAACACCTTCAATAGGCTGAGTGAAGCTTTGGTGCTCGGCATTCTGAAGACAAAGAGGCCTCTTGGCAGGGTCAGAATATATAGCTTCAACTGACATATCAACCTCTGGCAGAAAGATCATATGATTGCGAGTAGAGGGCTGATAGTTGATAGATGAGTGTCTCTTGATGAGGTGCATGACCCATGGAGCATAAAACTTCAGACCAAATAGGTCAGAACCGATCTGATGATATCCTTGGCTTGGAGCAGGGGTTCTTGGCGCTGTCAAAGAAGGTATTGTGGCTTTTGAAGCCATTGGCATTGAAGGACCCTGGTGAGTTTGCAGTACCTGGAAACCATGGCAACCTAGGCTTTGGCTTCTGGACCTGAGGCCTATGCTCAATATGATAGTCTAATTGAGGTCCTGAGGCAGTAGGCGGAGGCTCCAGAATGGGCCATCGGACAGTGGTAAGCTGACCATGATTGTCTGCTTGCTCAATTGTGTGAGGCCTTGGTGGCGGAACAGGAGCAGGGGCAACAGTTGAGGCGTCAGGCTGCACAACAGGTGCTTCGGGAGCGATTGTCTCATTGGCTTCAGGTGCAACAGCCTCAGTTGTTTCAGGTTCAGTGGCCACACTTGCTTCAGGCACACTAGTTGGTGCAGGCTCCACATTAGCGTCAGCCATGACTACGTCATTGGCTTCATTGGTGTTGGCGGTGGCAGCCTCAACATTGTCAACCTCCTCTTGACGAACAGGAGGGTCGGGCACAAGCACGTTCACATCAGGAACTGCTTCTTCTTCAATTGCTGGGGGAGTAGGTACACGTACTTCTTCTTGATTTTCTTCGGCTGATGCAGCCGGAATGTCTTCAGCAGTATGTGCTTCAGACTCGGAGACATTCATAGTTGGAGCAGGTTCAGAAAATACTTGACGTGCAACAGGTGAACGTTGCACTTCTCCTTCTGGAACGCTCGACAGAGGGACTTGAGGCCTTTGTCCTTTGCGAAGCCTGCGAAATGCTGGCAACGCCTTGGGAGATGGAGTTGGCTGGGCCTGAAAGTCTTCATCCTCTTCTTGCACGGGGGTGTAGCTTGTTGTTGTTGTTGGGGAGTACTGGGGGAGTCTTGTAGTTGTGGGTGATCAGCTCACGATGCATCCTGAGCAATTGGCGTCAGTGGACGACCAATGCTGATGAGTTCGCTGTTCGTATGAACAGGCGATGATACCACATCATGTTCGATTTGAGGAAGAACTTCATCATCAACTACATTGTCATCATGACCAATGTCTTCAGCAGCGGTGGGTTCAGCTGCTGGAATATCTTCAACTTCATGAGCCTCTGTGGAAGCAGGCTCATGGACTATCATTCTTCGTTCTTGATGTTCTGACGCTGGGCGAACCACTGAAATGGGTTCAACAACTAAGGGCTCTGTGGAAGCAGCCCTAGTCTTCTTCGTCTTGCGCTTCTTCTTGGAGGGAGCGGCATCAGAGGCTTCAATGTTCTTTCTCTTTGTGGCTTCAACCTCGGCAGCCCTCGTCTTCTTCTGTTCTGAAGCGATTGTGGTGACCTTTGGCTTCGAGCCAGTCATGCTGCTTGGGAAGACAATGCGAGGGGCTTCTTGGCTTGAAGGTTCAGGCTGTTCAGCAGAAAGCTTCTTCTTCTTCTTTGCAGCCATCCTGGGGTCAATGCCAGGACAGCCAAGTGACTTGCGCTTCTCAGCCTCATTGTAAGCGAGCACACACTTATCAGCCAAAATCTTCATGCACTCTCGAGAACCCTGAGCTTCTTCGCGCTTCTTCATAAAAGCTTATTTAAGCTCATGTAGCATGACTTTGAAGTTTCGGACGTCTTGAACACTTAGCTTGGCCACATGCTTCTTGAATTGAGCCTTCTCATAATCAATCTTGTTCTTGAGCTCAACGATTCGCTGAGCGAGATCCAGCTCAGAAGCAATGGCGCCATTGAAGGCGATACTGAGGCCAATGGGAAGCTGTAAATCTTCAAAGCTGACATTGGGGTTGTCGAACCACTCATCAATGAAATTGTGGATGATGGCCACATCAAAGAGAGGCAAGTTGTTGAAGATTTCTGCTTCTTCCTTGCTCTTTATCAGCTGCTCAAGAGCATCATCAGCAAGATCTTCATCACTTGACAGATCAATGGGTTCTTCGCGCAGAATGGCGGCAGGAGTCAAGGCTCTTTGATCAGATGGTTTGACAAGTTGCTTTTTCTTCTCCGCTCTCTTGGAGACACGGGGTTGATCTTCAGACTGCACACTGGCTTCAGGAGGTGCAGTGGCCAGTGGCTTTGCACGAGAAGTCTTCGAAGGTGCAGCTGATGTTGAAGCCTTTGGCTTCTTTTGCTTCTGCGGCTTTGGAGGAGGAGCAGGGCCTTCATCGGAGTCAACATCATTGTCAGAATGATCTACTCTTGCACCTTGGACCATGATGTAGGTGATGAGGCCATCAAGGTTGGAAAAGGGGCCGATCACATTGGGATCAGCATCACGGGAGCCGTCAGCACGGGGAGCAGAGGGACCTGGGTTGAAGTCCAAACCCAAGGATTTCTTGTTCTTCTTGGCCGAAGCCACAGCAAACTGGTAGTTGCGCTTGAAGAGAGAGTCGTCACGACACCAGAGTAGTGAGGTGGGATCTGCGTTCTCAGGCTGTGGTCCACGGACCATGCAAGGATAGAAGCCTTGGTCAATGGCTTCAACTCTGGTCTTGGGTTGAAGGCCTCGATAGAGGATATCACCCCAAGGTCTCTTGATGGCATTCTTCTCTGCATATTCCTTCGTCACAAACTTGTACTTGAACCATTCCTCAGCCCAATAGCGTCAAATCCATTGGATTCGCGTCTTTCTCTGATGATAATTCTCTTCGGGATCTGTCTTGTATAGTTCTGCTAAGTCATCAGGCAGATCTTTGGATGTTCCTTCTCTGCGCTGTCTGCCACCCTTCCTGACAGATTTCTCCGTAGCCATGAACTTCAAATTGAATGGTTTCAATATGTTCAAAGGCTTTTGCTTGCTGGTCAGACAGGAACTGGCTTCAGGAGAATTGATATGATGTTGTAAGTATTCTGCAAACGAATGCAGACTATGAGAACCAAGGGATTCTCCCACGGACATGTACCTGTGACAGCATTAGAGATGCGAGGGAAGGGGAAGAGGTCATATGCATTCTTAGAAGATTTCGAAGATAAATCAGTTTGAAGACATTGACCTCATGATGCGAAGACATTCACTTATATGTGGTGAGTTGGTTCCAGATTTGTACCAATCCGTGAATAAGTACAAGTGAGGAATCAAACTAGATAGGAAATCTAAGTGAATAGACTAGGCATTATGAGATGTAGACAGAATAGATCTAACATTGAGTAGGTAGAAACCACTTTTGGTAAGTAGGATGAATCTATGAAGATCAAAAAGGTGGTAAAAATAGAGTTATAATTACTGCACGACGAACTGCTAGATGGGAAGAATAGGAGACCGAGCAGTTCAGCCCACCGTGCCCTAACTTGGCGACGGAGGACACCTACGGCGACGGCGGAGAGGACAATGTCCGCGGCCGGTGTGAGGACGGCGTCGGAGAAGTCACGGCAGCTAAGCGCTTCGTCGCCGGCGTCGTCGAGAGCTAGCGGTGGCGCTAGGGTTTGGCCGGAGGTGGAGAGGTGGAAGAAGGATTTCTTTACCGCAGGGGACAAGTATTTATAAGTAGGTGAGAGACACAGCGCAATTACGCTAGTGCCCCTGGTGGTTCACATCTGAGGGGTACGTGGCAAGCATGCAACATACTTAGAATTGTCCCACGTTCCCACGCCCGCCAGGCATGTCGGAGAGTTGTTCCGGCTTCTCCGGATTTCAACAATAAAGATAAGTCATTTAAAATAGATTTAATGTTTGTCTCTTTGCCTTCTGCTGACTAGGACGCAGAGAAGACATTCGACAGTTTCAATAGAATGCATATGATTTGGACAGATAGAGTTTGAGATAGGAAGCATAGAGAGGTTAGGGTCCGATCACATTCACTTAGTTCAAAAGATCCAATCTTGAAGACATAGCTATAAGTGAATGCTGTAGAGGACAGAACATTAGTATATATATATATATATATCAGAAAGCAATCAAATCATCATAGTGTAGGAGATCATGAAGATAAATTGAAACTGAAGACAAACCAAATGCGAAGTTATTGCAATATAACGCCATGAGTGAAACACTTCAAACAGAGAAAGTTGGTGGTGGCGTTACCCACCGTATAGGAAGTATTAGACCCAGACACGGTGCACAATTATTGTGGCGCTCCGAAGTCAAATTCCATGTTAATGTATTCACACTCAGAGTGTAAATCTTCATTGATTGAAGATATACATTACTTTGTGTGTTGCACATCTAAGTCATCAACATGCATAAGTGTTAGGATGTGTGCCTGATCACAGGACATTCGAGGATTCCAAGATATTTAGCTCACACCGTAACTTGCAAAACCTTTTCTCATCCAAGGGCTTTGTGAAGATATCTGCCAGTTGCTCTTCAGTGTTGACGTGCATGATATCTATATCTTTCTTCATAACATGATCTCTGAGAAAGTGATGATGTATTTCAATGTGCTTTGTCTTCGAGTGCTGGACTGGATTGTTGGCTATCTTGATGGCACTTTCGTTGTCGCAGAAGAGAGGTACTTGTTTCAGGTTGATGCCATAATCCTTGAGAGTTTGCTTCATCCATAGAAGCTGAGCACAACAGGATCCAGCAGCAATGTATTCAGATTCAGCAGTTGAGAGTGATACACAGTTCTGCTTCTTTGAAGACCAACAGACAAGTGATCGACCAAGAAAATGACATGTGCCTGATGTAGACTTGCGATCCACCTTGTCACCAGCATAACCAGCATCCGAGAATCCAACCAAATAAAATTTTGAGCCCTTGGGATACCATAATCCGAGTGTTGGGGTGTAAGCCAAATATCAAAGAATTCGCTTCACAGCTAAGTGATGCGATTCCTTTGGTGCCGCTTGGAATCGAGCACACATGCAAAAACTAAGCATAATATCTGGCCTAGATGCACATAAATAAAGCAAAGAACCAATCATGGAGCGGTATACCTTTTGATCGAACTTTTTACCATTGTCGTCGGGACCAAGATGGTGTTTGGCTGGCATTGGCGTCGTGTAGCCTTTGCAGTCTTCCATTCCAAACTTCTTTAGACAATATTTGAGGTACTTTTCTTGAGATATGAAGATGCCATTGCTTTGCTGACAAATTTGAAGACCAAGGAAGAACTTCAGCTCACCCATCATGGACATTTGATATTGCTCTTGCATCATGTACCCAAACTCATCACTGTACTTCTGGTTGGTGCAGCCGAAGATTATGCCATCCACATATATTTGGCACACAGACAGTTCACCATCATATGTCTTCGTGAAGAGTGTGGGATCGAGGGATCCAGGTTTGAAGCCTTTGCTCTTCAGGAAGTCTTTGATTGTATCATACCAGGCACGAGGAGCTGGTTTGAGGCCATACAGTGCTTTGTTTAGCTTGTACACCGTATCAGGATGTTTTGGATCTTCAAAGCCAGGTGGTTGTGCGACATATACTTCTTCTTCAATCTTGCCACTGAGAAATGCACTCTTTACATCCATTTGATATAGCAAGATGTTGTGATGATTAGCGTAGGCTAGCAGTATGCGAATAGCTTCAAGTCTAGCAACAGGAGCAAATGTTTCATCGAAGTCAATTCGTTCAACTTGAGTATATCCTTGAGCCACAAGACGTGCTTTGTTTCTGACGACTTGACCATGCTCATCTTGTTTGTTCCGATATATCCATTTTGTGCCAATTATGTTATGCTTGCGAGGGTCAGGGCGCTTGACCAGTTCCCAAACATATTCAGCTTGAACTGTTGAAGTTCTTCTTGCATGGCTTGAATCCATTCAGGTTCCATAAAGGCTTCAACAACTTTCTTGGGTTCAGATATTGATACAAATGAAAAATGCCCACAAAAATTTGCTAACTGTGTTGCTCTTGATCGAGTAAGAGGACCAGGTGCGTTGATGCTATCAATTATCTTCTCAATTTGTACTTCATTTGCAACACGAGGATGAACTAGACGAAGACCTTGCTCATGCTGATCATTGTCATCATTGGAAGTATTGTCTTCGGTCTGAGCATTGTCTTCAGGTTGGTTTGGTGCAGAAATGATAAGTTCCTCTTTAGGCTGTGCTTCAGAGGGCATGATCTCACCAGTTCCCATCAGCTTGATAGATTCACTGGAAGGAGCTTCATCAAGTGTGTTTGGCAGGAGCTCTCGTTGTGAACCATTAGTTTCATCAAATCGCACATCCACTGTTTCAATGATTTTGTAGTGGAAGAGGTTGAAGACTCTGTAAGAGTGCGAATCCTTTCCATAGCCAAGCATGAAGCCTTCGTGAGCTTTGGGTTCAAATTTTGACTTGTGATGGGGATCCTTGATCCAGCACCTAGCACTAAAGACTCTGAAGTAGCTGACATTTGGCTTCTTGCCAGTAAGGAGCTCATAGGATGTTTTGCCCAGAAGCTTGTGGATGTAAACACGGTTGATGATGTGACATGCAGTATCAATTGCTTCAGGCCAGAATTTTCTTGGTGTCTTGTACTCGTCAAGCATTGTTCAAGCCATCTCAATGAGGGTTCTGTTCTTGCGCTCAACAATGCCATTTTGCTGAGGTGTGTAAGGAGCAGAAAATTCATGAGTGATTCCCATTGTATCCAGATAAAGATCAAGGCCGGTGTTCTTGAATTCAGTGCCGTTATCACTTCTGATATGCTTGATCTTGACGCCATAATTGTTCATTGCTCGATTGGCGAATCGTCTGAAGACATCTTGTACTTCAGTCTTGTAGAGAATTATGTGCACCCATGTATATCTTGAGTAGGCATCAACAATGACGAAGCCATAGAGACACGCCGTTGTTGTGAGGGTGGAGTAGTGAGTAGGTCCAAATAAGTCCATGTGTAGCAGCTCGAAGGGTTGAGATGTTGTCATGATTATCTTCGAGGGATGCTTGGCCCTTGTCATCTTCCCAGCTTCGCAAGCACCACACAAATGATCTTTCTTGAACTTGACACCTTCGATGCCTATGACATGCTTCTTCTTGACGAGAGTGTGCAAGTTCCTCATGCCAGCGTGCCCTAGCCTTCGATGCCAGAGCCATCATTCTGAAGCTTTTGCAAGAAGACATACGGCAAGCTATGGACCTGGTGAGAAATCTACCATGTATAGATCACCTTTCCTATACCCTTCAAAGACTAGAGACTTGTCAGATTCCATTAGTACAAGGCAACGATATTTTCCAAATATCACAATCATGTTTAAGTCACAAAGCATTGAGACAGACATTAAGTTGAATCCAAGGGATTCAACAAGTATCACTTTATCCATGTGTTGATCCTTTGAGATTGCAACTCTACCTAGACCCAATACCTTGCCTTTACCAGTGTCAGCAAATGTGATTTGACTCTTGTCGGATGGACGTAAGGTTGAGTCCATGAGAAGACTTCGATCACCAGTCATATGATTAGTGCATCCGCTGTCAATAATCCATTCTGAAGCTTTTGGTGACATGCCCTACAGTGCAGTTAGGAGGATAGGCTTCACAAGGTATGTTGTAAAGCATAAGCATTTGATGCACATGTGGATTATCACAGCATAGATGAAAGTTAGCACACAGTATGACAGGTAAGCGATTCATATGTGGAATACATAGTAAGTCATTTTATCATGCGTCCCTTTGTGTTTTAGGTCCCCAGCAATAATATCGGACGCCTTTGATTGCTAGCTGGAGACCATGTTCTGCAAAAGAGAGTTAATTCTTCTTCACCATCCACATCTTTAGGGGTGGCTTAGAAGCAATGAGTCTAAGTGCAGCATCTGAGAATTTCGGCTTTGGAGCCCTAGCAAATAGCCTTGCAGGAGATGAATGATACTCATATGAATAAGCAGAAAAGTTCTTAGTATTGTGAACATAGCGGTTTGAAGACACACGCTCATATTCATAAGTTTGAGTGTGATTTCCCTGCAAAACATTGGCGTTAGGGTGACTCAGGTGAGTCATGTTTCCGTATGAAGCCGTTGGACCATGTGACGCCTTTGATCTGGGGTTTGTCTTCTTCCCTGGTGGTGTCATGACAACATTTACAGGAAGATTCTCAAGACAGCTTTTGGGAACCCAGATCTTCTTCATTGGCGGTCCATTCCTGCAGTTAGTTCCAATATACCTGGCAAACACTTCACCATTCTGATTTTTGAACAGTTTATAGTTTGCATCAAAGGATTCATCAATGATAATAGGATTAGCACAGGTAAAGCCAGATAAAGTGGATGGATCCATTGAAGGTTCCTTTGCAGCAACCCATGTGGTTTTGGGATACTGCTCAGGCTTCCAGTAGGAACCATCGCCATTCATTTTCCTCTTGAACCCAACACCCTCTTTCCTAGGGTTTTGGTTCAAAATCTGTTTTTTGAGGACATCACAAAGTGTCTGATGCCCTTTCAGACTTTTATACATCCCTGTTTCAAGCAATGTCTTCAACTTAGCATTTTCATCAGCAATAGTAGTGGTATCCTTAGATGAGGGGTTAGTTTCCACATCAGAAGTTGAAGACAGAGCAATAGTAGCAGTAGTGGAACATTCAGCAACAGAAGTAGCGTTATCACGCTCAATACATTTTAGACATGGTGGTTCAAATTCATCTTGAGCGGGACTGATCTGTTGAGCGCGAAATGACTCATTCTCTTTTTGAAGATCTTCATGGGTCGCTTTCAATTTCTCAAGCTCTTGCTTCCTTTGAAGATAATCATAGGAGAGCTTTTCATAAGTGGTTGAGAGCGTCTCATGAAGACTTTCAAGTTCTTGATACTTAGCATGAAGATTTTTTATGTCTTCAACTAAGGACTGTGAACATGTCATTTCTGCGTCCAACAGGTCATCGCTTTTGTCTAACAGTTTTTGAGTATGTTCCATAGCTCTTTGTTGTTCAGTAGTAATTTTAGCAAGTGTTTTGTAGCTGGGTTTAGATTCACAATCAGAGTCATCTTCACTTGATGTTTGAAAGTAAGCATCGCGTGATTTTACCTTGGCACCGCATGCCATGAAGCAGTAGGTGGGAGCAGGATTGTCCTTGTCATCATCAGCGTTGGTGTGGGAGTCATTGTCTTCAGTGTTGAAGATGGACTTTGCAACATAGGCTGTGGCGAGAGCCAGACTTGTAACACCAGAGTCGGACTCAGCTTCAGATTCCACCTCTGCCTCCTCAGAAGCAGACTCCTCCTCTGAATCCATTTCCTTGCCAACAAAAGCACGAGCCTTACCAGATGAGCTCTTCTTGTGAGATGAAGACCTTGACGAGGACTTGGAAGAAGACTTCGAAGATTTCTTCTTCTTCTTGTCATCGGAGTCATATTCCTTGCTCTTCTTCTTCTTCTTCTCGTTGTCCCACTGAGGACATTTAGAGATGTAGTGCCCAGGCTTCTTACACTTGTGACATGTTCTCTTCTTGTTGTCTTGAGTGGAAGCCTCATCATTTCTTGAACTGGATCGTGAAGACTTTCTGAAGCCCTTCTTCTTGGTGAATTTCTGGAACTTCTTCACAAGCATAGCAAGCTCCCTTCCCATGTCTTCAGGATCGTCAAAACTGCAGTCAGATTCTTCTTCTTCAGATGAGGAAACAACTTTTGCCTTCAAAGCACGAGTTCGGCCATAGTTGGGGCCATAGATATCTCTTTTCTCAGAAAGCTGGAACTCATGTGTGTTGACCCTTTCAAGTATATCAGACGGATCAAGTGTCTTGAAGTCAGGACGTTCTTGTATCATGAGGGCAAGGGTGTCAAAGGAGGTGTCAAGTGATCTCAGCAGTGTCTTGACAATTTCATGCTTGGTGATCTCAGTGGCGCCGAGAGCCTGAAGCTCATTTGTGATGTCGGTGAGGCGATCAAACGTGAGCTGGACATTTTCATTGTCGTTTCTCTTGAAGCGATTGAAGAGATTGCGAAGAACACTGATCCTCTGGTCTCTCTGTGTAGAGACACCTTCATTGACCTTGGACAGCCAGTCTCAGACTAGCTTTGACGTTTCTAGAGCACTCACACGGCCATACTGTCCTTTGGTCAGATGACCACAGATGATGTTCTTTGCAGTCGAGTCCAGTTGAATGAACTTCTTGACATCAGTAGGGGTGACACCTTCACCAGTTTTGGGAACGCCATTCTTGACGACATACCAGAGGTCGACATCAATGGCTTCAAGATGCATGCGCATCTTATTCTTCCAGTAGGGATATTCTGTTCCATCGAACACAGGGCAAGCAGCGGAGACTTTGATTATCCCTGCAGTCGACATAGCTAAACTCCAGGTGGTTAAACCGAATCACACAGAACAAGGGAGTACCTTGCTCTGATACCAATTGAAAGTGCTACTATCGACTAGAGGGGGGTGAATAGGAGATTCTTATGAAAGTCTTCAAAACATGGAAGTTTCGAAGACAAACAATAGAAATAACCTAATTGATATGCAGCGGAAGATAAACTACAACAAGCAAGCCATAGTCAAGTATGCAATAGCGTTAACGTACGAAGACTAATAGAAGCTAGGTAGTAGGATCAGGATGGAAGATAGTATGAAGCCAATCAACAATAGTAGTCAAGCAATGAAGTCAATCAGATAAGACAGATAAGCAATGACTTCATGAAGACAAACTCAAAGTAAAGGAGGGAAGAGATAGAACTAGTCACTTGTTGAAGACATAGGATTTGTTGGACCAGTTCCAGTTGCTGTGACAACTGTACGTCTGGTTAGGGAGGCTGAGATTCAACTCAGAAGACCGTGTCTTCACTTATTCCCCTTGAGGTAAGGACACTTAGTCCTTGCCCAATCACTCTGGTAAGTCTTCAAGGTAGACTTCCGAACCTTCACAGACTTCGTTCACCCGGCAATCCACAATGACTCTTGGATGCTCAGAACGCGACGCCTAACCGGCGGGAAGATTGATAGTCCTCAAGTGCAGTAAGTCTTCAGGTCACACAGACAGAAAGACTTCAGTGATGCCTAACACTCTTTGGCTCTAGGTGTTTGGGCTTTGTCCTCGCAAGGATTTTTCTCTCTCTCAAATGCTTCGAGGTGGGTTGCTCTCAAATGACAAAAGCCGTGTACAAACTCTGAGCAGCCACCAATTTATGGTGTAGGGGGTGGGCTATTTATAGCCACTAGGCAACCCAACCTGATTTGTCCAAAATGACCCTGGGTCACTAAGGAACTGACACGTGTTCCAACGGTCATATTTCAAACACACGCGGCAACTTTACTTGGGCTACAAGCAAAGCTGACTCATCCATCTCTGGATAAGGTTTGCTCTCATTGTCTTCGCTCGAAGACATAGGATTTGAGTTGAGCATCACTTCAGTCACTCTGACTTAGTTCACTTGGACCCCACTTAACAGTACGGTGGTTCCTATGACTCAACAAAGAAGAAAAGGAAGCAATGAATCCACACAGTCTTCGCGCTCCATAGTCTTCACGCAATGTCTTCTCATGTCATAGTCTTCAATATGAATATCTTCTCACACCACCATTGTCTTCAATGTCTTCATACATTTTTAGGGGTCATCTCCGGTAGGTAAACCGAATCAATGAGGGACACTACCTGCGTTATCCTGCAATTCTCACAAACGCATTAGTCCCTCAACCAACTTTGTCGTCAATACTCCAAAACCAACTAGGGGTGGCACTAGATGCACTTACATCATCTCTTCTACTTCTCCTTTTTGGTGAATCTTCTCTTTTCTTGTAGGGAGCTGTACACTCATTGGAGTAGTGTTCGGGTCTTCCAAAATTGTAGCAATTGCGATCACAACTCGATGATCTTTTGTCATTTTAGGACCTTGACTTGGAGCTTCTCTCCTTGCTTCTATTCTTGTAAAAGTTGTTGAAGTTCTTCACCATTAAGCTCAATTCTTCATTGGAGACTTGCTTTTCACTTGATGTAGTAGGAGCATCACATGAAGCTTATTAAGCACAACTTGACTGGTTATGGAGCTCTTCCTTATCCTTGAGTGACATATCATGAGCAACAATTCTACCAATGACTTTGGTGGGCTTGAGATCTTTGTAGTTGGGCATCATTTGGATCAAAGTGCACACAATATTATACTTTCAATCCAAGGCTCTTAGGATCTTCTTGATGATGAATTTGTCGGTCATCTCTTTGCTTCCTAAGCCGACAATCTCATTTGTGATGAGACCAAGCCTAGAGTACATCTTGGTGACTCCTTCACCATCTGAGGAGGACATGTACCTAGGGTAGGGCCTCAGGGCTGACCTACATACCCTACCCAAAGGTATTGCATACGGGAATTCAAGATCTACAATGTTAGAGAACGGACACCGACTGGAATGACCGCAGCGTGCAACTCACTCGACAGAAGATCCACTCGGTTACTTCTCCACCACTTGACTATCCTAATTCACTCGGAATACCAGACACCACTCGAAGGCAGAAGACCTAGAGTCACCATGGGATAGCAATAGTCAGGCAATCAATTCGCCATCATAAAGAACATCAATTACAAACGTTACCAGTAACGCTCGCATCCTTTACTTCTTCATCGAACCCTTGGGTAACAGGGTAGCCATGAGGGGCTAGCGGACTCTATATAAGCGGCCCTTCTGCTCCTGCACAAGGGTTCGCACCCCCTGTAACTCAACACTCTAGATAACATGCTCCCGCAGCACCGAGACGTTGGGTCGTTACCTCTTCCGAGAGGGGCCCGAACTTGTAAATCCGAGTGTACAACCTCGCCGTAGCTAGGCAGTGCCCTCTCATACGTACCCCTAATCTCTACTGTCAGATCTATTCCCATGACAGTTGGCGCCCACCATGGGGCAAGCGTCTAAGCAACTTCCGGCGTGGTTGCATTCTTCCAACTCCTTCATCATGGTTTCCGGCGATGGATTGTCTCTGGGCCACGAGATCCGTCTCGGTGCTCTCAGTTTGGTCACCAACGACTCGGCAGGGCAGCGCACTTCCGCGCAAGTTCCCGTGGAGTCCTCCTCCGGAAGTCATCGACTCCATATCGGTCGACTCCGACGGTATTTTCCATCTCCACTGCTCGCCGTCGCAAACGATTCGGTCGCTCATGGCTCCAGCGGTGGGTGAGGTATGTGGTGGCTTGTCAGTCATCGACTGTGGGATCGAAAGTGTGTCTAGAGGGGGGGAGGTGATTAGACTACTTGACCAAATAAAAGCTTTGCATTTTCCCAATTTTAATTCTTGGCAGATTTTAGCAACTTAGCACAAGTCAAGCAATCAACCTACACATGCAATTCTAGAGTATAGCAGCGGAATTTAACACAATTTCATATGAAGGTAAAGGGGAGGAGTTTGAGGAGGCAAACGCAATTGGAGACACGGAGATTTTTGAGCCGTGGTTCCGATAGGTGGTGCTATCGTACATCCACGTTGATGGAGACTTCAACCCACGAAGGGTAACGGCTGTGCGAGTCCATGGAGGGCTCCACCCACGAAGGGTCCATGAAGAAGCAACCTTGTCTATCCCACCATGGCCGTCGCCCACGAAGGACTTGTCTCACTAGGGGTAGATCTTCACGAAGTAGGTGATCTCCTTGCCCGTACAAACTCCTTGGGTCAACTCCACAATCTTGTCGGAGGCTCCCAAGTGACACCTAGCCAATATAGGAGACACCACTCTCCAAGAAGTAAAAAATGGTATGTTGATGATGAACTCCTTGCTCTTGTGCTTCAAATGATAGTCTCCCCAACACTCAATTCCCTCTCACAGGATTTGGATTTGGTGGAAAGAAGATTTGAGTGGAAAGCAACTTGGGGAAGGCTAGAGATGAAGATTCATATGGTAGGATTGGAATATCTTAACCTCAACACAAGTGTAGGTGGTTCTCTCTCATAAAATGTAACGAATGAAGAGGGGGTAGAGGGGTATATATAGCCTCCACACAAAATCTAACCGTTACACACAACTTACCAATCTCGGTGGGACCGAATTGAGAAACTCGGTCAGACCGATTTAGCAAATCAAGTGACCGTTAGGATTTTCGGTGGGACCGACATGCAACTCGGTGGGACCAATATGGTTAGGGTTAGGGCATAACGTAATCTCGGTGAGACCGATTACACAAACTCGATGAGGCCGATTTTGGTAATTAGCTAACCAGAGAGTTGGTCAGGAAAATTCGATGGGACCGATTCGCTCATCTCGGTGGGACCGAAATGTTATGAAAAGGAAACAGAGAGTTTACATTGCAATCTCGGTGGGACCGATCACTCATCTCGGTGAGACCGAAACGTTATGAAGGGAAATAGAGAGATTACAATCCCATCTCGGTGAGACCGATATGCCTAGGGTTTGTGGTAGTGGCTATGACATCTGAACTCGGTGGCGCCGGATAGAAAGAATCGGTGGGGCCGAGTTTGACTTTTGGTTTAGGTCATAGGTGGATGTGAGAAAGGAGTTGAGGGCTTTGGAGCATATCACTAAGAATTTTTAACAAGAACCTCATTAAGCAACACCTCATCCCTCCTTGATAGTATTGGCTTTTCCTATAGACTCAATGTGATCTTGGATCACTAAAATAGAAAATGTAGAGTCTTGAGCTTTGAGCTTGAGCCAATCCTTTTGTCCTTAGCATTTTGAGGGGTCCACTTTTCTCATCCATGCCATGCCAATCATTGAGCTTTCCTGAAATATTTATCTTGGAATAGCATTAGCTCAATGAGCTATATGTTGTTAGGAATTACCAAAACCACCCAGGAATAGTTGCACTTTCATCGACCCTGTAGATCACGGCAATCGAGCCCAATGAATCCCTCTGCGACTTGATCAATCCTTTGACTGATTACTCGAATGCTCCTTTTGGGTGCGAAAGCAATGACCCAGCGGTAGAAGTGTTTGTGCTTGGTCCTCCGTGAAGCCCACTCGGATTTCCCCATGACGGTGATGGGAGCGGTGGTCCGTCACATCTCAACGACGAGTATTACCTGCAACCCCTTAGTGAAAAACAAAGGGAAGAACTGCTTCGTAGGAATGAGCAGGTCCTTCAAACTCGAATCACTGGAAAGACCACCGAAGCTCAAGCTTTGGAAGCCGTGCGCGTAGCCACTTGATGTCTACTACACAACCTTCTTCTTGTAGACGTTGTTGGGCCTCCAAGTGCAGAGGTTTGTAGGACAGTAGCAAATTTCCCTCAAGTGGATGACCTAAGGTTTATCAATCCATGGGAGGCGTAGGATGAAGATGGTCTCTCTCAAATAACCCTGCAACCAAATAACAAAGAGTCTCTTGTGTCCCCAACACACCCAATACAATGGTAAATTGTATAGGTGCACTAGTTCAGCGAAGAGATGGTGATACAAGTGCAATATGGATGGTAGATATAGGTTTTTGTAATCTGAAAATATAAAAACAGAAAGGAAATAAGGCCTAAGGTTCATATTTTCACTAGTGCAAGTTCTCTCAACAATAATAACATACCTGGATCATATAGCTATCCCTCAACATGCAACAAAGAGTCACTCCAAAGTCACTAATAGCGGAGAACAAATGAAGAGATTATGGTAGGGTATGAAACCACCTCAAAGTTATCCTTTCTGTTCTATCTATTCAAGAGTCTGTAGTAAAATAACATGAAGCTATTCTTTTCGTTCAATCTATCATAGAGTTCGTACTAGAATAACACCTTAAGACACAAATCAACCAAAACCCTAATGTCACCTAGATACTCCATTGTCACCTCAAGTATTCGTGGGCATGATTATACGATATACATCACACAATCTCAGATTCATCTATTCAACCAACACAAAGTAATTCAAAGAGTGCCCCAAAGTTTCTACCAGAGAGTCAAGACGAAAACATGTGCCAACCCCTGTGCACAAGTTCATTGAACCCGCAAGTTGATCACCAAAACATACATCAAGTAGATCACATGAATATCCCATTGTCACCATAGATAAGCACGGCAAGACATACATCAAGTGTTCTCAAATCCTTAAAGACTCAATCCGATAAGATAACTTCAAGAGGAAAACTCAATTCATCACAAGAGAGTAGAGGGCGAGAAACATCATAAGATCCAACTATAATATCAAAGCTCGCGATACATCAAGATCATATCACCTCAAGAACACGAGAGAGAGAGAGAGATCAAACACATAGCTACTGGTACATACCCTCAGCCCCGAGGGTGAACTACTCCCTCCTTGTCATGGAGAGCGCCGGGATGATGAAGATGGCCACCAGTGATGGATTCCCCCTCCGGCAGGGTGCCGGAACAGGCTCCCAAGAGGTTTTTGGTGGCTACAGAGGCTTGCGGCGGCGGAAGTCCCTAGGTTATTTTCTGGAGGTTTAAGTATTTATAGGATTTTTTGGCGTAGGTCTCACGTCATGGGGATTTCCGGGCTGTCCACGAGGCAGGGGGGCTCCCAGGTGGAGTGGGCGTGTGCCCCGCCATCGTGGGCAGCCCAGGACTCTCCTAGCCCAACTCTTTCACTCCAGGGGCTTCTTTTGGTCCACAAAAAATCGCCAAAAATTGGCACGTCAGTTGGACTCCATTTGGTATTCCTTTTTTGTTAAACTCGAAAACAAGGAAAAAATAGAAACTGGCACTGGGCTCTAGGTTAATAGGTTAGTCCCAAAAATGATATGAAAGTGTATAGTAAAGCCCATAAACATCCAAAACAGGTAATATAATAGCATGGAACAATCAAAAATTATGAATACGTTGGAGACGTATCAAGCATCCACAAGCTTAATTCCTGTTCGTCCTCGAGTAGGTAAATGATAAAAACAGAATTTTTGATGTGGAATTCTACCTAGCATAATTATCAATGTAATTTTCTTTATTGTGGCATGAATGTTCAGATCCAAATGATTCAAGATAAAAGTTCATATTGACATAAGAAATAGTAATACTTCAAGCATACTAATCAAAGCAATCATGTCTTCTCAAAATAACATGTCATTAGAAGGTTCATCCCTACAAAATCATATAGTTAGGATATGTTTCATTTTCGTCACACAAAAATGCTCTCATCTTGCACACCCCCGATGACAAGCCAAGCAATTGTTTCGTACTTAAGTAATCTCAAACTTTTTTCAACTTTCACGCAATACATGAGAGTGAGCCATGGATATAGCACTATGGGTGGAATAGAATATGATGATGGAGGTTGTGTGGAGAAGACAAAAAAGGAGAAAGTCTCACATTGACGAGGATAATCAACGGGCTATGGAGATGCCCATCAATTGATGTCAACATGGGGAGTAGGGATTGCCATGCAACGGATGCACTAGAGCTATAAATGTATGAAAGCTCAACAAAATAAACTATTGGGTGTGCATCCAACTTGCTTGCTCACAAACACCTAGAGCATTTTGAGGAAGCCCATCGTAGGAATATACAAGCCAAGTTCTATAATTAAAAATTCCCACTAGTATATGAAAGTGACAATATAAAAGACTTTCTATATGAAGAACATGGTGCTACTTTGAAGCACAAATGTGGAAAAGGATAGTAACATTGCCTCCTTTTTATTTTCTTTTCTATTTTCTTTTTTCGCCTTTCTTTTTTTATTTTGGCATTTTTTTCCTTTTTTTCTTTGGCCTTTCTCTTTTTTTGGCCTTTTTTTTTATTTGGGGACAATGCTCTAATAATGATGATCATCACACTTCTATTTATTTACAATTCATGAATTACAACTCAAAACTAGAAAAAGATATGACTCTATATGAATGCCTCCCGTGGTGTACCGGGATGGGCAATGAATCAAGAGTGACATGTATGAAAAATTATGCATGGTGGCTTTGCCACAAATACGATGTCAACTACATGATCATGCAAGGCAATATGACAATGATGATGTGTGTCATGATAAACGGAACGGTGGAAAGTTGCATGGCAATATATCTCGGAATGGCTATGGAAATGCCATAATAGGTAGGTATGGTGGCTGTTTTGAGGAAGATATAAGGAGGTTTATGTGTGATAGAGCGTATCGTATCACGGGGTTTGGATGCACCGGCGAAGTTTGCACCAACTCTCAAGGTGAGAAAGGGCAATGCACGGTACCGAAGAGGCTAGCAATGATGGAGGGGTGAGAGTGCGTATAATCCATGGACTCAAAATTAGTCATAAAGAACTCATATACTTATTGCAAAAATCTACAAGTCATCAAAAACCAAGCACTACGCGCATGCTCCTAGGGGGATAGATTGGTAGGAAAAGACCATCGCTCATCCCCGACCGCCACTCATAAGGATGACAATCTAAGAACACCTCATGTTTCAAATTTGTTACACAATTTTTACCATACGTGCATGCTATGGGACTTGACAACTTCAATACAAGTATTCTTTAAATTCATAATCACCCAACTAGCATGACTAATATCGCCACCTCCATATCTCAAAACAATTATCAAGTATCAAATTGATCATAGCATCCAATTCACTTCCTATGATAGTTTTTATTATACCCAACTTGGATGCCCATCATTCTAGGACCAATTTTATAACCATAGCCAATACCATGCTATTCTAAGAGACTCTCAAAATAATATAAGTGAAGCATGAGAGATTAACAATTTCTACAAAATCAAGCCACCGCCGTGCTCTAAAAGATTTAAGTGAAGCGCTAGTGCAAAACTATCTAGCTCAAAAGATATAAGTGAAGCACATAGAGTATTCTAATAAATTCCAATCAAGTGGGTTTCTCCCAAGAGGTGTGTATAGAAAGGATGATTGTGGTAATCTAAAAAGCAAAGACTAATATCATACAAGACGCTCCAAGCAAAACACATATCATGTGGCGAATAAAAATATATCTCCAAGTAAAGTTACCGATAGACGAAGAAGAAAGAGGGGATGCCATCTGGGGCATACCCAAGCTTAGGCTTTTGGTTATCCTTGAATATCTTGGTGTGCCATGGGAATCCCCAAGGTTAGGCTCTTTCCACTCCTTATTCCATAGTCCATCAAATCTTTACCCAAAACTTGAAAACTTCACAACACAAAACTCAACAGAAAACTCGTAAGCTCCGTTAGTATAAGAAAATAAAACCACCACTTAGGTACTGTTGTGAACTCATTCTAAATTCATATTGGTTTAATATCTACTGTATTCCAACTTCTCTATGGTTCATACCCTCCGATACTACTTATAGATTCGTCAAAGTAAGCAAACAACACATAGAAAATAGAATCTGTCCAAAACAGAACAGTCTGTAGTGATCTGTATCAAACGTATACTTATGGAACTCAAAAAATACTACAAAATTAGGAAGTCCTAAGACATTTGTGTAAAAATCCAGAGCAAAAAGAATCAGATCAGAAGCACGTTTCTGTGAATTATCAAAACTAATTTACTGGGTGCAAAAGTTTCTGATTTTCAGCAGGATCAACAGAACTATCACAGTAAGCTATCCTAAAGGTCTTACTTGGCACTTTATTGAAAAAAAAGCTATAAAACATGATTACTAAAGTAGAATAATCATGTGGGCACAAAAAAACAGTAAGGGTAAATATTGGGTTGTCTCCCAACAAGCGCTTTTCTTTAATGCCTTTCTAGCTAGGCATGATGATGACAATGATGCTCACAAAAAAGATAAGAATTGAAATATAACGGGAGCATCATGAAGCGTATGACTAGAACATTTAAGCCTAACCCACTTCCTATGCATAGGGATTTTGTGAGCAAACAACTTATGGGAACAATAATCAAGTAGCACAGGAAGGCAAAACAAGCATAACTTCAAGATTTTAAGCACATAGAGAGGAAACTTGATATTATTGCAATTCCTACAAGCACATGTTCCTCCCTCATAATAATTTTCAGTAGAATAATGAATTAATTCAACAATATAACAAGCACCTAAAGCATTCTTTTCATGATCTACTTGCATAGAAATTTTACTACTCTCCACATAAGCAAATTTCTTCTCATGAATAGTAGTGGGAGCAAACTCAACAAAATAATTATCATGTGAGGCATAATCCAATTGAAAACTAAAATCATGATGACAAGTTTCATGGTTATCATTATTCTTAATAGCATACAAGTCATTGAAATAATCATCATAGATAGCAACTTTGTTCTCATAATCAATTGGAACCTCTTCCAAAATAGTGTATTCATCACTAAATAAAGTCATGACCTCTCCAAATCCACTTTAATCAATATAATCATCATAAATAGGAGGCATGATTTCAACATAATAAATATTCTCATCAAAACTTGGGGGACAAAAATTCATCAAACATAGCTTCCCCAAGCTTGTGGCTTTGCATATCATTAGCATCATGGATATTCAAAGAATTCATACTAACAACATTGCAATCATGCTCATCATTCACATATTGTATGCCAAGCATTCTATGCAATTCTTTTTCTAGTCCTTGAGCACAATTTTCCTTCCCATCATTTTCGCGAAAGATATTAAAAAGATGAAGTTTATGAGGCAAACTCAATTCCATTTTTTTGTAGTTTTCTTTTATAGACTAAACTAGTGATAAAACAAGAAACAAAAAGATTCAATTGCAAGATCTAAAGATATACCTTCAAGCACTCATCTCTCCGACAACGGTGCCAGAAAAGAGCTTGATGTCTACTACACAACCTTCTTCTTGTAGACGTTGTTGGGCCTCCAAGTGCATAGGTTTGTAGGACAGTAGCAAATTTCCCTCAAGTGGATGACCTAAGGTTTATCAATCCGTGGGAGGCGTAGGATGACGATGGTCTCTCTCAAACAACCCTGCAACCAAATAACAAAGAGTCTCTTGTGTCCCCAACACAAATACAATGATAAATTGTATAGGTGCACTAGTTCAGCGAAGAGATGGTGATACACGTGCAATATGGATGGTAGATATAGGTTTTTGTAATCTGAAAATATAAAAACAGCAAGGTAACTAGTGATAAAAGTGAGCGTAAACGGTATTGCAATGGTACGAAACAAGGCCTAAGGTTCATATTTTCACTAGTGCAAGTTCTCTCAACAATAATAACATACCTGGATCATATAACTATCCCTCAACATGCAACAAAGAGTCACTCCAAAGTCACTAATAGCGGAGAACAAACGAAGAGATTATGGTAGGGTATGAAACCACCTCAAAGTTATCCTTTCTATTCTATCTATTCAAGAGTCTGTAGTAAAATAACATGAAGTTAAACTTTCCGTTCAATCTATCATAGAGTTCATACTAGAATAACACCTTAAGACACAAATCAACCAAAACCCTAATGTCACCTAGATACTCCATTGTCACCTCAAGTATTCGTGGCCATGATTATACGATATGTGTCACACAATCTCAGATTCATCTATTCAACCAACACAAAGTACTTCAAAGAGTGCCCCAAAGTTTCTACCGAAGAGCCAAGACAAAAACATGTGCCAACCCCTATGCATAAGTTCATTGAACCCGCAAGTTGATCACCAAAACATACATCAAGTAGATCACGTGAATATCCCATTGTCACCACAGATAAGCACGACAAGACATACATCAAGTGTTCTCAAATCCTTAAAGACTCAATCCGATAAGATAACTTCAAGAGGAAAACTCAATTCATCACAAGAGAGTAGAGGGGGAGAAACATCATAAGATCCAACTATAATAGCAAAGCTCGCGATACATCAAGATCGTATCACCTCAAGAACACGAGAGAGAGAGAGAGATCAAACACATAGCTGCTGGTACATACCCTCAGCCCCGAGGGTGAACTACTCCCTCCTCATCATGGAGAGCACCGGGATGATGAAGATGGCCACCAGTGATGGATTCCCCCTCCGGCAGGGTGCCGGAACAGGCTCCCAAGAGGTTTTTGGTGGCTACAAAGGCTTGCGACGGCGGAACTCCCGATCTAGGTTATTTTATGGAGGTTTCAGTATTTATAGGATTTTTTGGCATAGGTCTCACGTCAGGGGTTTTTTGGGCTGTCCACGAGGCACGAGGGCGCGCCCAGGTGGAGTGGGCGTGTGCCCCACCCTCGTGGGCAGCTCGGGACTCTCCGGGCCCAACTCTTTCACTCCAGGGGCTTCTTTTGGCCCACAAAAAATCGTCAAAAATTGGCACGTCAATTGGACTCCGTTTGGTATTCCTTTTCTATAAAACTCAAAAACAAGGAAAAAACAGAAACTGGCACTGGGCTCTAGGTTAATAGGTTAGTCCCAAAAATGATATAAAAGTGTATAGTAAAGCCCATAAACATCCAAAACAGGTAATATAATAGCGTGGAACAATAAAAAATTATAGATACGTTGGAGACGTATCACCACTCTGGCTGAATGCACGCGTCTTGAAGAGCTCCAAAAATCACTCGACGATCGATCCCACAGGCAACCTCCAAACTCCAATCAGTGACAGCGACAACTATTCTTGGGTGAACCTTAGAACGAGCATCAGGTATTTTGCACTCTGATTCAGAACGTGGCAGCAGCCACGAGGATCGGAGATTCTATCCAGCCATCACAGTTTGAGGCTGGAAGAGGTCTTCAACAGATCGGAGCGCTCCTCAGGGCGGTTGGGGAATAGAATCCGGCTGTTTCCCATTCATGCAACAGAATTCACAGCAGATCCGTTAGGGCTGACACAGTTCAGTCGCCCCACAACCCCAGATCGCCTCCACGGCGGGATGATCGCGGTTACCACCAAGATCAGTACCTGGATCAAGGCCGCGATCAGTTTGCTCCTCGACATCACTATGATGACCGATGTCAAGTGCTGAAGCCCCCTCCGAGGAGTGGATCATATGCACCCCGGTGATACGATGATAGGCGCCCATACGACAACGAGAAGAGAGAACCAGTCGATCCCCGAGGTTCAAGGTTCAATGCAAGGTTTGTCCTTGTGCAGAATTTAGTCGTTAGAGGCCGAGCTTACTGAGAGAACTTGGACAAAGATCGTCCAAGTGGAAGTGGCACTTCCATTTATGGACCCGAATGTTTCAGCAAGGCCATCCTGGCTGCGGGGATACCGCCCAACTTCAGGCTAGCCACTGGAGTAAACAAGTTCACTGGCGAGTCGAAGCCAGAGACGTGGTTGCAGGATTACCGAGTGGCTGTGCAGATTGGTGGGGGCAATGATTACGTCGCCATGAAGCACTTGCCCTTAATGCTAGAAGGGTCGGCTCGAGCATGGTTTAACCAGTTGGCTCCTGCTAGCATATACTGATGGGAAGACTTGGCTCGAGTGTTTATTAAAACATTCGAAGGCACTTGCAAGCATCCTGCTGGGTTGACCGAATTGTAGCACTGCATTCAAAAGCCGAATGAAACCCTGAGAGATTGAATATAGCGTTGGACCATGCTTCACCATGTGGTTGAGAATGTCACCGAGCATCAGGCTATTTGCGCTTTCAAGGCTGGTGTCAGGCATAGAGAGCTCATTCTAAAATTTGGTCGGTCTGGAACCTTGACTATGAGCAGAATGATGGAGATAGCCACTCGGTACGTGAATGGTGAGGAAGAAGACTATCTCCACAACGGCAAGGGAAAGGTTGTTGATCCCGACACTGGCGGTGGTAATTCCAGTCAGAAGCAGAAGCACAAAGAACAAAGGAAAGCCCAAGGGATAGTGGATACCTAAGAAAATGAAAGATCAGTCAGGACATGATGTCCTCGACTTCCCGTGTGCCATTCACACAAAGAAAGATGAAGGGGGTAACCTGATATTGCCCAAGCATACTGTCGGTGTCAAAACTGGCGGATCTCGGGGAGGGGATCTCGAACTATGTGTCTAAGGCTAATGGTAACATGAGGCTGGGGACACGGTGTTTACCCAGGTTTGGGCCCTCTCAATGGAGGTAATACCCTACTTCCTGCTTGATTGATCTTGATGATATAAGTATTACAAGAGTTGATCTACCACGAGATCAGAGAGGCTAAACCCTAGAAGCTAGCCTATGGTATGATTGTTGTTGATAATGATGATGAGTCCTATGGACTAAACCCTCCGGTTTATATAGACACCAGAGGGGGCTAGGGTTACACAGAGTCAGTTTACAGAGGAGGAGATCTACATCCGAATCGCCAAGCTTGCGTTCCACGCCAAGGAGAGTCCCATCTGGACACGGGACGAAGTCTTCTATCTTGTATCTTCATAGTCCAACAGTCCGACCAAAGTATACAGTCCGGCTGTCCGGATACCCCCTTATCCAGGACTCCCCTAGTAGCCCCTGAACCAGGCTTCAATGACGATGAGTCCGACGCGTAGATTGTCTTCAGCATTGCGAGGCGGGTTCCATCTTCGAACCAAAATTAATTACGAACACAAGGACCGTGTCCAGCTCTGCAAGTTAACATTCCATATACCACCGTAGAGAGAATAATAATAATCCACGAATCTAATCTGCTGACAATTCTTCGAAAAGTGACATCACGCCATGGTCCGGCTTTTATCCAAACCATTTTTACAACCTGCTTCCGCACATATCGCGAGGCGGTTTCTTTGGCACATCTTGTCGAAGTAGAGATCATGTCCCCTTAACGCAGGATCCTCTTTAATACAGGCATGGGTAACCCAACCGTACCATCAATTATGATAAGTGGGGAATGAGTAGGCTCCGTTAGGACGGCGGGGAGGCGTAAAGTTTTATCGCCTTTATAAAGGGGAAAAGCTTCCTCCTTTCTACCCACGCCTTCTTCTACTTCTGCTCGCCCCTTTCCTTTCGCCCGAGCCTTAGCGCCCAAGCATTCATCCTCCCTACCAAAAAGGGTCCTCCGAAGATGTCCGGATCCGGAGCAGGAGGCAAGTGGATGGCCTCCTCCGTCCAGGAGAAGGATATTAAAAAGCTGCGGGCGGCCGGATATCTGGCCAAGAAGACCGGCCACCGTCTTCCAACGGCGGGACAGATTGTCCCTACTCTGGAGCCCCATGAGAGAGTTGTTTTCCTCCCCCATTTCGTCCGCGGGCTCGGGTTTCCCCTCCACCCTTTTGTTCGCGGCATCATGTATTACTACGGGATCGATTTTCACGATCTATCCCCCAATTATTTCCTCAACATCTCGACATTACTGTCGTGTGCGAGGCCTTCCTCCGTATCTCACCACACTTCGGGCTATGGCTCAAGATCTTCAACATGAAGCCCAAAGTGGTGAGTGGCAAACATGCCGAGTGCAGAGGCGCCATGGTGAGCAGGATGCCCAAGGTCACATGGCCGGCGGGTACTTTCAATGACTCCATCAAGGAGTGGCAGCAACAGTGGTTCTATATCACTGAGCCGCGCGGCAAAAAGTGGGCCGCTGCTCCTGAGTTTCGATCTGGAGCCCCTTTGCGGCTCACATCCTGGCCCAAGAAGGGCGTGAACCGGTCGTCGTCCGACGAACTGTCAGTGATCCAAGCGCGTGTCAAAGGTATGGAGGACAAGGCCATCAGGCTCATTGATGTGGTCCAGGTGATGCTGGTCCGCCTGATCCTTCCTTGTCAGCACAGAGGTTGCGATTTGTGGGAGTACGACCCGACCGAGCACCAGATCCTGCGGGAGCTCTTCGGCTCCTCGCACAAGGACATCTGGAAGGTGCTCTTTAAGTCCGGCAAACCATGGCCGGACTATGCCGCAGACCATGGGTACCATTTGTCTCACCCAGCCTGTCCGGTAAGTCGTCATCACATCTTGGTTATTCGCATGTGTCATTGATATGTCTCAAAGGAGATGTTTTCTAACGTGTCTTTCCACGGTTGCCCCAGGAATGGACAAAGGTGGGACCTCTTCTGACAAAGATGCTGGTCCCAGCGCCCTACCAGGCGCCGAAGAAAGAGGCCAACAAAAAGGCCAAGGAGACCAGGAGCGGTCTCCGCCGTCGTGGTGCTTCAGACACGAAGTCCGAAGACTCCAGCGACCTTCCCTCCTCCAGAGAGAACGAGGAGGGGGAAGAGGATGAGGAAGAGGAAGAGGATGAGGAGGAAGAAGAGCCCGAGTCCCCTACGAGGGGGAGGAAGAAAAGGGCAGCCTCCTCATCCTTAGAGGCAAATTCGCTTAAGAAGGGAAGAACATCCGTCCCCGAGGCGTCCATCGCGGGCACCAACAGCAGCCCGGAGTGGGATCCCAGGGCCCATCCCCTGGTAAAATCGTAAGTGCACGAAATCCGGACACATCCATGCATCCAGAATTTACTAGAATGCAGTATTTTGATTTGCACCATACTTTTTACAGTCCGACGAGGTCTCCGACCCAACATGCCTCATCAGAAGACTCATTGAGTTCCGATGCCTTGCAGAGTGAGACCCCTCCCAGGGCCCCTTCCCCAAAGCCTGGTTGTGACACCGAGGTGTCGTCAAAAAAGGACCTGAGCCAGGGGGCGCACCTCGGAGGCCGGGCACGCGGGAGCGGTGGTTCCCATGAATATCGACGGCGGGGGCGATCGTGGATCCGGCCCACAGCCAGACACAGTCCCGGAGACCCTAAAGGCTCCAAGATCAGGCAAGCAACCCCTTTTGACTGGAGGGGGCGATCCTACTCTGCCTGCGACCTTTGTCCAACCAAAGGCGTCAGGCGGCTTATCGACAACACTGGAGAGTGCGTCCATCATTGATTAACACCGCACCCTTATGGGTGTGGTGATAGAGAAGATTCAGGCCGCCGAGAGCGGACTGAATGAATCCCGCGTCAGCCTTATAAAAGGCTTGGAGGTATGTGTAGAAGACTGTCATAGTATAGATAGTAGCCCCTGATACCCTGTTCAGAGAGGACAGGAACCGGACAGGGGATCAACTTCCTGTCCGCAGGGGACTTAGCTAATGACATATTTTTTTTGTGAATCAGATGTCTACAGCGACTGCCTCCTCGCATACTGCGGAAATGTACGGACTCAAGCAGAGTCTGGTGCGGGCCGAAGAGGAACTCGGCCGAGTGAAGAAGCAGCTGGGGGATAGACAAGGTATATTTTGAAAACCTTTAGTAAGTTTTGGCACAAGTAAGTAGTTGTGACTATCTTAAAGTATATATATCGCACGCTCCAGGGGCGAATACCGAAATTGAGGCGCTCAAGAAGGCTATTGCCTTGGCCGAAAAGAATGCGACCGCGAAGTGGACTCTCCGTGGGAAACACGAGGCTAGGGTCGTGGAAGCTGAACGAGAGCTTCAGGAGGCAGTAGGGAGAAACGAGAGCTTGGAGCAGAGTCTATCATTGAAAGAGTCCGAACTCGCCCAAGCTCTCTGGACCGCAAACGAGGCTCAGGGGGAAGCCCAGGCCGCGCTGAAGGATATTCAGGAGGCGCGGAAGATTGTGGCTGGTAAGGGTTTTTTCTTTTTCAAAGTACCTTACACTCTTGCAGGGAAGATTCATGGTGACCCATCTGAATCCTAATTTCAGGGGCATTTGTGGATTTCTGCGCAACATATCTGACGCTGCCCAATTCTGCCGAGCTGAGAAGAAGGATACTGCAGAGAAGCTCTTCTGGTCGTAGTATTTGGTGCCGAATTATCCGGTGCCTTTTGTCGACCAGCTCAAACAGTTGATCAAACTGCATCAGGCGGCCGAACTAGCCATGAAGGATTTGGTTATCCGATTGTGGCCCACCGAGCCCATACTGAGGAGTTTCTTTGGGCTCGTGAAGCGGATTGGGAGGACCTGCCCTCGGCTGGACGTCATTAAGAGGTCAGTTTGCATAGAAGGGGCACGAATGGCGTTTGCCCATGCAAAAGTGCACTGGGGGAAGCTTGATGCTAAGAAGCTGATAACCGAGGGGCCGCCAGAGGGGAAGGAGCATCGCAAGCCCGAACTATATTATGATGGCGTCATGAAAGGCGCCCGCCTCATGGCCGAGGAATGTACAAAAGACATTACTTTTCCCTAAAAGCAGTGGTGCTATCCTTTGTAAGGCAAAACAGAGTCACTTATATGTAGGTGCCTATATGTGTAAATTTTATTCCTGCGCGACAGTTTAATATGTTAGTCTTGAGAGTTGGCCAGTCGTCGGCCTCTGCCCCACGTAGGGATTACAGGGGTGTTTGGGATACACCTAAACACTCTTTATCCCATTCTTGGGTCCATGAAGGAGGTGTTCAGCACATCGAACCAGGCAATCGGACTATAGGGCTTTATTATTCTCACTTAGCCATAGGAATTCGAGTATGGGCAGCACAACCCCTGGTGTTCGAAAGACCGCACGGGGGGCTCTAATAGCGCCTGATCGGTGGATCGGTCCTTCGCACGCTGCATTTTATTATGGCATTGTGCGGAATAAATCGTTAAAGATTTTACAACCTCTCAAACAGCTGACCAGCTCTCGCCATATCATGACAGTCGGTTTTCGGCTTTCTCTACTGAGGTGTTCGTCCGGCAGAACCGGGACACAATCGCAGTAGTTCTCCTAGCGCTACCTTAGCTGATATTGCAGAATGTAAGGTACCAAAACATGGGAGCCGGGCAAACCCAACCAATGACCCAAGACATGATTCGGAGCTGATGCATATAATGCTATAAGTTCGGGGTGCCGAACGACCGAGAAGGTGTTCGGACTTTAGTCGTCGTAATATGGGTGCAAAGAAGCCCCTGGCGTTCCAAGGCATAACACGATATTCAGATGCCGTTATGACAAAAATGTCATTGAGAAATAGCAGATAAGCGTCAAATGACTCTACATGCTGTATTTAAGTAATACGTCTATGCATATGAGTACGGTGCATGTTATAAAAGAGAGGCGTGACGGCAGAACCTGTTGGGGCCGGGCGGTGGTTGGCTGTGCGCGAGTCCGGAGGAATATCCGGATTGTATTCAGGTGGGGTGAACATCCCCCTGTGTGCATCCGAGCTGATTCCCAGTCGCCGGTCCAGTTGTGCGCAAGGGCGAACCTGCAAATAATGCTTAAGAGGCGTGTGTGAGCAGTGGCTGAGCTGTGGATGTGATCCGTCCGGCTTATACTGAAGGATGTGTATAAGCTATGATTAGGTTGGGGTATCATGAAGTAGTTCGGACTCCCTTATCGGTGTCCGGGAGTTTGGCTGTCATATTTAGGTTTGATTGAAAAACCGTAACTTGCTGCTTTAGTGAATAAAGCAGCCAAATATTCTTCAGCACCGAGGCGAAGCTCGGTCTTGACCACAATTGTGACGTCATCACATGGGTCTTGGGTGATAATGCGTTTAATCGCAGTGTATCCTGGCGGTGCTGAATAGCTACTGCCTAGGGGTATAAGACCAAAAGTTGGTATGTCATTTTTGTCTATCTGAATACCATCTCCAGGGTGGTGGGGCCTACGTGGCCTTCACGCCTATTTGTGACACTCTAAAATGAGTTTTTATGGTGGGTCTGATCCTTGAGTGACCGGTCCCTAGATTTGATAATGTGGACTTCTTCATGCTCCTTCCGGCGCCGGCCTGCCAATTTGTTTAAAGACCCAGCATTCTCTATTGGTATGATTGGCTGCTGCTCCTGGGGTGCCATGAATTTGACATGGGCGGTCAAGTATGTGGTTCAAGCTGGAGGGGCCCGGATTAAAATGTTGAAGTCTCTTCTCCCACTCCACGGGTTGAGGATTACGGGTTCCTGTGTTGATTGCCGTTCCCTGGGCGCCATTTTTTGCCCTGGGACGCTTGTATTTGTGGCACCAAGGTTTATAGACTCTGTTTTTGTCCACTGATGCATCCAGGTGCTCGCTATGTTGCTGTTTAGTGTGCAATGTTGGTCTTGTGCGTAGCCCCTTGCCGCAGTGTGCTGTCGGCGGGGTGTAGGCCTGCGTTTGATTTTTAGTGCCGCCTCCTCGAATTGAGGTAGTAGCCTGTGCTTTGGGTAGTATTTTGTTCGGCGCTCGAGTCCGTATTATACGGTTGCCCGGGCCTTAGTCCGTCTGTCTGTGGGCAGATTTTTATCAGCTTGAGGCTGCTGATCTTTCTTTTTCAGGCTTCTTGCAGTGGCTATAAGCCGGCGCTTGAAGCGCTCCTGCTTTATTGGATCCTCTGGTACGCCGAAATTGTCGTTACCGAGGCTCACCTCGTCTTCGGAGGGAGGCATATAGTTATCATTCTCCAGGTATCCATCTGTCGCCTGTTCGCCTTGCTTGAAGGTAGGTTGATCAGGATCGTTTTCCTCTTCGGCACCATATGTATTTTCTTCCCTAGTGCCGGTATTGTTGTGGCGAGGCTTGGGGCGATGCGATGATGCCCGTGTTTTTCTTTCTTCCCCGAGGGGTTGTCTTCCGTTGCCTCGTCGCCATTGGTTTCTTTTGGAGTATCCACCATGTATATATCATATGAAGAGGTGGCAGTCCAGCGCCCTGTGGGCGGTGGTTCCTGTTCTTCTCCTCCATCGTCGTCTATACCGTCGATGTCTTCGGAGTCGAAGTTAAGCACGTCGGTCAAGTCATCGACCGTGGCTATTAAGTGGGTGTTGGGTGGGAAACAAATTTCTTCGTCACCAGCTTCCCACTCGAGCCGGACGTAGTTCGGCTAGGAGTCTCCTGACAGAGAGAGAGAGACCTTAAAGAATCTAGAACGTCTCCGAAGGGTGAGTGCTGAAAGAAATCCGCGGCGGTGAACTCCATGACTGGAGCCCAGTTAGATTCAATGGGCACGGACGCGCGTGGTCCGGGACACACAGCCGGAGACGAGTCCGGGGGTCCGGAGACACAGATCCCTTTAGGAGAGGGGTTTGTGTTCGGCTCCAACACCGAGGAGTGTGCGGCCTCCGGGGCGGGGTCCATCCACCCGTCCTCGGAAGGCACGACCTACTCTGGAACGGAGTCCGGAGCTATAGCAGGTGCGATGTTCCGAATACTGTCCGACTGCAGACCTAAGTCATGCACGTCGTGATCGTTCGACGCTCCTGACACGGGCCCGAATCCGTCGAAGATCAAGTCTCCATGGATGTTGGCTGTGTAGTTTAGGTTTCCAAACCTGACCTGATGGCCCGGGGCGTAGCTATCGATCTGCTCCAGATGGCCAAGTGAGTTGGCCCGCAGTGCGAAGCCGCCGAACACGAAGTTCTGTCCGGGGAGAAAAGTCTCGCCCAGGACAGCGTGGTTGAAGGTTGGAGAAGCCATCTAACCTTGCAGCGACGACACCGAGGAACTCTCAACGAAAGCACAAATGTCGGTGTCAAAACCGGCGGATCTTGGGTAGGGGATCCCGAACTATGCGTCTAAGGCTAATGGTAATAGGAGGCTGGGGACACGGTGTTTACCCAGGTTCGGGCCCTGTCGATTGAGGTAATACCCTACTTCCTGCTTGATTGATCTTGATGATATAAGTATTACAAGAGTTGATCTACCATGAGATCAAAGAGGCTAAACCCTAGAAGCTAGCCTATGGTATGATTGTTGTTGATAATGATGATGAGTCCTACGGACTAAACCCTCCGGTTTATATATACACCGGAGGGGGCTAGGGTTACACAGAGTCGGTTTACAGAGGAGGAGATCTACATCCAAATCGCCAAGCTTGCCTTCCACGCCAAGGAGAGTCCCATCCGGACACGGGATGAAGTCTTCTATCTTGTATCTTCATAGTCCAACAGTCTGGCCAAAGTATACAGTCCGGCTGTCCGGATACCCCCTTATCCAGGACTCCCTCACATACCACTTGACAGTGCAGGCTCTTGATTCAACAGTTCGATGAAGGTCAGCCGAGTGGAAAGAGGTCCGACAAAGATGACGAAGAAGAAAAGGCAAAGGATTACCCGAAAGTCAATGCTACTCTGGTGATTTTCGTTGACGTGGAGAGTAAAAGTCGACTGAAAGTTATCAACCGAGAAGTTAATATGGCTGTTCTAGCAACCACGACATATCTCAAGTGGTCAAAAACTCCCATCACTTTTGATCAGTCGGACCACCCAGCTTACGTTACTACCCCCGAGTGGCAAGCGTTGGTGGTTGATCCAGTTGTGGGAGGCACTGGGTTACAGAAGGTCCTCATGGATGGTGGGTGTGGCTTGAACATACTCTACGCCGAGACCCTTAAAGGGATGGGCGTTCCGATGTCCTGACTCAGTGAGAGCAACATGTAGTTTCATAGTCATTCTGGGGAAGAAGGCAAGGTCACCCAGTCAGATTGCTTTGGATGTATTTTTCGGTGACTTGAAGAATTTTTGGAAGAAAAAGTTGACATTCGAAGTGGACTTTCACAGTGCCTACCACGCTATCCTCGGTCGACCTGCTTATGCATGTTTCATAGCCCATCCATGTTATGTTTACCTCAAGCTAAAGATGTCCGGACCCAAGGGCGTTATCACGATCACGGGAAATAGGCACAAGGATGAGGAGTGTCTCCAGCAAAGATCAAAAATTGCTGACGAGCAGATGGGGATGGTAGAATTGGAAGAGTACACAAGAAATGCAGATCCGACTGATTTGCTTTGTTCCAAGAAGCCAGCCTCCAAATCCTCTTTCCAGTCGGCGGGTGAGACAAAACAAGTTCACGTTCACCCAACAAATCACGTGGTCGCTCCGACCAACATCTAAACCACACTCGACAACAAATAGGAAGCCGCGCTCATCCAGTTCCTCCATGAGTACTGGGGCATCTTCACATGGAAACCATTTACATGTCGTCTGTACCCAGGGGACTGGCTGAGCACCGCTTGAGAGTTGAATCGAAGGCCAAACCTTTCAAGGTGCATCTCCGTCGTCTACTGCGGAGAAGAGGAAGGCGATTGGCGAAGAAGCAGCTCTGCTCCTGGCAGCTGAGTTCATACATGAAATATACCACTTCGAGTGGCTCGCCAACGCCGTCATGGTCCCCAAGAAGGACAAGTCACTCCGTATGTTTATCAATTTCAAACATATCAATCGGTCCTACCCGAAAGATCATTTTTCACTCCCTCGCATCGACCAAATTGTGGATTCCACTTCGAGATGCGAGCATTTGTCTTTTCCTGATGCGTACTCTGAGTACCATCAAATCCGACTGTATGGGCTAGATGAAATAAAAACTTCCTTCATCACCCCTTTCGGGTGTTTTTGCTATGTCACCATGCCATTCGGTCTCAAAAATGCTGGTGCTAACTTTATGCGCATGATCTAGAAATGCCTGCTCACTCAGATCAGTCGGAACATTAAGGCCTACATGGATGATATCATTGTCAAGTCACGCAAAGGTTTCGACCTGCTGACTGACCTCACTGAAACTTTTGCCAACCTAAGGAGGTATGCCATCAAGTTGAATCCGCCCAAATGCACGTTCTGCATGCCCGGAGGCAAGTTACTTGGTTTCCTCATTTCCGAACGAGGAATAGATGCCAATCCCGAGAAAATCAACGCAATTGTCTGAATGAAACACCCTGTGCACGTGCACGATGTCCAGAAGCTCACAGGCTATCTCGTAGTGCTGAGTTGATCCATTCTTCATCTCGGAGAAAAGACATTGCCTTTGTATCGACTGATGAAGAAATTCGATACATTCGAGTGGACTCCCGAAGCAGAAGCAGCCACTAGACAAGTCATCGGCACAGTCCTCACAATGGAACGGAAAGAAGAGGGCAAGGCCTACAAATTTCAGTGACCGGTTTATTACATCTCTGAAGTCTTGACTCCATCTAAGCAGAGGTATCCCCATTACCAGAAGCTTGTCTACGGTATTTACTTAACAACGAAGAAAGTTGCACATTATTTCCAAGAACACTCGGTCTTAGTCATCAGTGACGCCCCACTGTCTGAAATCATGAACAATCGGGAAGTAACTGGTCGAGTGGCCAAATGGGCCATCGAACTCCTCCCTTTTGATATCAAGTTTGAAGAAAAGAAGACAATCAAGTCCCAAGCACTCACATATTTCTTGGCGGAATGGATAGAACATTATCAACTGACTCAAATTCACCCGGAACACTGGACTATGTTCTTCGATGGTTCCAAGATGTTAAATGGTTCTGGTGCCGGAGTGGTTCTCGCATCCCCAAAAGGTGATAAACTTAGTTATGTCCTGTAGATTCACTTTAATTCTTCCAACAACGAGGCTGAATACGAAGCACTCCTCTATGGGTTACGTATGACCATCTCACTCGGCGTCCATCGCCTGATGGTATACGGAGACTCAGATCTAGTAGTCAATTAGGTGATGAAAGAATGGGATGTCAGAAACCTAGCTATGACAGGATACTGCAATGTAGTGAGAAAGTTAGAAAAGAAATTTTAAGGTCTGGAGCTTCATCACATTCCCCGAATAAAAAATCAAGTAGCTGATGATTTGGCAAAGACCGGGTCCACTCGGAAGCCTATCCTCAGCGATGTATTCCTTGAACACCTCCGTTCCCTGTCGGTACAGGAGGATCCCTTCATTGAGGAGCCTCCTCAAGCTATAAGTCCCTCTAACTCGACTAAAATCGAGATCCCTACAGTCATCGATTTGGTTATGGAGATTCTGGTGATTACGTCCGACTGGACAGTGCCGTACAATAGCATATCTACTCAAACAAGAACTCCCATAGGATGAAGTGGAGGCACATCAGATTGTCCGCAGGTCCAAAGCTTTCACTGTGGTGAATGGACAACTATATAGAGAAAGTGTCACTAGCGTGGCTCAACGATGTATTTCTCCAGAGGAAGGTCGATTGATCCTAGAAGAGATTCACTCGGGGACTTGTGGCCATCATGCATCCTCACGGACGATCATAGCCAAAGCGTTCCGAGCCGATTTTTACTGGTCACGGGCCAATGAAGCAACTAAAGAGATCGTTTAGCATTGCGAAGGATGCCAGTTCTACGCAAGCTTGTCTCATAAACCAGCATCTGCTTTGAAGACCATACCACTCGTCTGGCCGTTTGCCGTGTGGGAACTAGACATGCTTGGTCCGCTTGTAGCAGTCAACAAATTTACCAAGTGGATTGAAGCCAAACCGATTAAGAAACTGGATTCACACACAACCATCAAGTTCATGAAAGAGTTGATATTCATATATGGATTCCCACATAGCATTATCACAGATAATGGCTAAAACTTTGATTCGTAAGAGTTCATACGATTCTGTGCCACCGAAGGCACTTGGGTGGACTACGCATCCGTTGCGCACCCACAGTCGAATGGTCATGCTGAGAGGGCGAACGTCCTTATACTTCAAGGGTTGAAGCCACGACTCATGCGTGATCTCGAGCATGCTGCTGGGGCCTGGGTGTCTGAACTGTCGTCTGTCCTGTGGGGGTTAAGGACAACTCCTAACCGGTCCACTGACTGCACCCCTTTCTTCATGGTATACGGAGCCGAAGCCACGCTGCTGAGTGATCTCTTCCACAACTCACCTCGAGTGGAGCTCTATTCAGAAGCCATAGTGAAGCAGGCATGGCAAGATGTTGTCGATCTCTTGGAGGAAGAGCAAGAGATGGCCCTGATATGGTTGACTGTTTACCAGTAAGACCTTCGTCGTTTCCATGCAAGGCACGTTAAGGGTCGGACATTCCAAGAGGGAGATCTCGTGCTCTGAGTGGATCAACAGCGTCCACACAAGCTCGCCCCTACGTGGGAAGTCCCTTTCATCGTCACCAAGGTGTTGCATAATGGAGCTACCACCTCTACAACCTGGCAAATAAGATCGACGAGCCACGGGCCTGGAACGTAGATCTTCTTTGTCGATTCTGTACTTGACGGTTGAATTGTCAAATTGTAATAAGAGTAGTTTTAGAAACATTTGCTTATCAAAGACATGACTCCTATAGGTGTTTGATGATTTCACTCGCACAAGCGCATGTTCCAAAACCACCAGTGGGTGGCTTAGCCACGAGCCAGTTCTCGCCTAAGTTAAAAAAACTGAAAGTGCGTTATATCGACTAGAGGGGGGGGTGAATAGGCGATTTTTATGAATTCTTCACTGAGGAATTTGCTGGTGAGGAAATTCCTAAATGAAGAACTACTTGCAGCGGAATAAGTACTCATAAAGGAACATAACAGAACACAAGCATAGTCATCATGATGAAATGAACACAAGCACAGAGTATAGAAAGCATAAACACATGATAACACAAGGAAGAAGACAGACAGACTGAATAAATGGAACTGAGGAAATTGAGAAAGTCTTCAGTCAATGTCTTCAAACAGATATGAACAGGCACACAACAACATACATGAGGAAATGAAAGAGTTGAGGAGATAGAACCAGTTAGCTCGGTGAAGATAATGATTTGGTAGACCAGTTCCAACTGCTGTCTCAGTTCTACATCTTGTTGGAGCGGCTGAGTATTTAAACTCGAGGACACACAGTCCTCACCGTATTCTCCTTGAGCTAAGGTCACACAGACCTCGCCCAATCACTCGTGGTAAGTCTTCAGGTGACTTCCGAACCTTCACAAACTCGGTCACTCGGTGATCCACAATTCCTCTTGGATGCTCTAGACCTTGATGCCTAACCGTCTGGAAGAAGCATAGTCTTCAAAGGAAACAAACGTCGGATCCAGACAAGATCAATATCTTCAGTGATGCTCAATCACTTTGGGGTTTTGTAGGTTTGGGTTTGGGATTTCCTCACTTGATGATTTTCACTCAAAGTCCTCGGAGGATGGGTTGCTCTCAAATGACAAGTGTCAGTTTCTCTCGGAGCAGCCAACCAGCTAGTGGTTGAAGGGGGCGGCTATTTATAGCCGGGGAGCAGCCCGACATGGTAAGACATAAATGCCCTTGTCTGATATGACCGTTAGGTGGGTAGATATTTTGGGACAGCTGGCGCGTAGCACAACAACGGTCGGAATATTTGAGGTTCGAATTCCTCAGGGCTATCATGTTCCTCACTTCATAGGCAATCCGCACTGGCGAATTCCTAACTCTTCAGTCAGAACAAATTCCTCAGAGACCAAAAGAACTTCGTCTCTGTCACTGAAGAATAGGACTGAACTGTGCGAGATTTCCAATGGCTTCACTCGAAAGGATTGGTAGGTGTAGGATTTTCAGTTGAGCATCACATGGAAATTTTTCCTTAGTATTTCCTCGACCCCCTTTAACAGTACAGTGTTTCCTATGACTCAAGAAAGAGAAAATGAAACAGTCAAAACAAGAGTCTTCATGCTTCATGTTCCTCGAATGATTACCAAGTCTTCATGGTCACACCAATTTCTTCACTTTCAAAGTCTTTAGAAAGTCTTCAGAAATCCAAAGTCTTCAGTCGAAGAACTTCATTTTTAGGGGTCGACTTTCTCTGTAAATATCAAACTCCTCATAGTTTTATAGACCTGTGTACACTCACAAACGCATCAGTCCCTTAACCTATAAGTCTTCCATGACGCCCCCGATTCAATCGTACACTAATCATGCACACAAACGTGTACGATCAAGATCAGGGACTCACGGGAAGATATCACAACACAACTCTAAAACATAAATAAGTCATACAAGCATCATAATACAAGCCAGGGGCCTCGAGGGCTTGAATACAAGTGCTGATCATAGACGAGTCAGCGGAAGCAACAATATCTGAGTACAGACATAAGTTAAACAAGTTGCCATAAGATGGCTAGCACAAACTGGGATACAGATTGAAAGAGGCGCATGCCTCCTACCTGGGATCCTCCTAACTACTCCTGGTCATCGTCAGTGGCCTGCACGTAGTAGTAGGCACCTCCAGAGTAGTAGTCGTCATCGATGGTGGCGGCTGGATCCTGGGCTCCAACATCTGGTTGCGGCATCCGAGAAGAAGAGGAAAATAGGGGAAAAGAGGGAGCAAAGCAACCGTGAGTACTCATCCAAAGTACTCGCAAGCAAGGAGCTACACTACATATGCATGGGTATATGTGTAAGGAGGCAATATGAGTGGACTGAACTGCAGAATGCCATAATAAGAGGGGGATAGCTAGTCCTATCGAAGACTATTCTTCTGGCAGCCTCCGTCTTGCAGCATGTAGAAGAGAGTAGATTGAAGTCCTCCAAGTAGCATCGCATAGCATAATCCTACCCGGCGATCCTCCCCTCGTCGCCCTGTGGAAAATCGATCACCGGGTTGTCTGTGGAACTTGTCTGGGTGTGTTTTATTAAGTATCCAGTTCTAGTTGTCATAAGGTCAAGGTACAACTCCGGATCGTCCTTTTACCAAGGGACACGACTATTCGAATAGATTAACTTCCCTGCAGGTGTGCACCACATAACCCAACACGCTCGATCCCATTTGGCCGGACACACTTTCCTGGGTCATGCTCAGCATCGGAAGATCAACACGTCGCAGCCCCACCTAGGCACAACAGAGAGGTCAGCACGCTGGTCTAAATCCTATACGCGCAGGGGTCTGGGCCCATCACCCATTGCACACCTGCATGTTGCGAGGGCGGCCGGAAGCAGACCTAGCAACCTCCATTACAAAGGAAGTCACGTTATGCGGTCCAATCTAGCGCGCACCGCTCAGTCGCTGACGTCACGAAGGCTTTGGCTGATACCATGACGTCGAGTGCCCATATCTTTCCCGCGTAGTTGGTTAGTGTGTATAGGCCAGTGGCTAGACTCAGATCAAATACCAAGATCTTGTTAAGTGTGTTATTATGAAATAATCGCGGACGCCAACCAGGGCCAGGCCCACCTGTCTCCTAGGTGGTCTCAACCTGCCCTGTCGCTCTGCCACAAAGATCCACATAGAGGGCCGTCGGGACAAAGGTCCTTTCAGCCCCCAATCCGTGAATCACTCACGGGTACTCCGCGAGCCGACCCGACTTTAGTCACCATCTGTAGTATGTATATATGTATAATATATACCCGTGATCACCTCCCAAGTGATCACGGCCCGATAGTATAGCAAGGCAGACTGACAAGAATGTAGGGCCAATGATGATAAACTAGCATCCTATACTAAGCATTTAGGATTGCGGGTAAGGTATCAATGACTGTAGCAACAATGACAGGCTATGCAACAGAATAGGATTAACGGAAAACAGTAACATGCTACACTACTCTAATGCAAGCAGTATAGAGGAGAATAGGCGATATCTGGTGATCAAGGGGGGGGGGCTTGCCTGGTTGCTATGGCAAGGAGGGGTCGCCAACTCCATAGTCGAACTGGGCAGTAGCAGCGTCGGTCTCGTAGTCTACCGGAGAGAAGAGGGGGAAGAAACAATGAATACAATGCAAACAGATGCATATCGATGCATGACATGACAAGTAACGATGCTAGGTGTGCCCGATCGCGGTAGTAGGTGATACCGACGAAGGGGGAAAACATCCGAGAAAGTACTCCCGGTGTTTCGCGTTTCCGGACAAAGGAACCAGAGGGGGAAAGTTGCTAGTTCGATATGTTAGGGATGTGTGGCAGTTGAACGGGCTGCATAACCGGATTCGTCTCGTCGTTCTGAGCAACTTTCATGTAGAAAGTATTTTCATCCGAGTTACGGATTAAAAGATATGATTTTCTAAAGATTTAAATCATTTTCTGATTTTAATTATTTATCTAAAGCCAACATTATCCAGAACAGTGTTTGATGACGCAAGCATGACATCAGAGTGATGTCAGCAGGTCAACTGGTCGGTTGACCAGTCAAACCAGACAGGTGGGTCCAGTGGGACCCACATGTCATTGTCAGGGGCATTAACAGAGTTTTGAAACTAACTAAATGGGTTAATTAGCAGGTAGGGCCCAGTAGTCATTGAGAGATTAGGCTTTAATTAATTAATTTAATTAATTAGCAGTTTATCTATTTGTTTTTATTTGTTTTATGGGATGGGGCCCGCATGTCAGTGGCAGTAGCTGCCATATCAGCTTAGTTGACTTCGGTCAACGTTGCCAATTGGGGCCCCCAGGCCCACAAGCAGTGACCCAGGGGTGGGCCCCGGTGTGCCAGCTCAGCGGAGCCACAGGAGTAGCTTCGGCGAGCTCGCACGCAGCGGCCGAACACCGGCGAGAGCCGTGTTTCGCCTATGGGGCACCAAATTGGGCGGGACCGGTCGCATTCGAACGGCAAGACGACGGCGGAGCGAATGGTGGTGGTTGCGGAGGCTGTGGTGGCCAGAGTCAAGCGCTACAGGCTCGACGGCGGCGAGGTGGTTCGGGTGTGAGACGAAGACGGCGACGCAGCACGCTTCGAGGCTAACGGGAAGGCTAGGGTGGAGCTGCGCGACGCGCTGAGCACAAAGGGCTCGGCCCCGTGACCATTTGGTCACCGGAAGGGCGCCGGCGACGCGCGCAGGCGGCACCACAGTCGGGTCCCCGACGGGAAACACACTAGGAGGCACGGGGAGGCTAGTGCATGGGCGCGTAGGGCTCCGGTGAGCATCAAGAGCACGATGCCGTGCTCAGGCGAGCACGAGGGAGAGCATGGCCACGGCGGTGAGGCGATCCGTGGCGACGGGCTCACGGCAACGACGATGAGGTAGCTATGATGCGTGAGGGGCTTAACGAGGAGGAGTAGGAGGCGGAGGAGCTCACCGTGCGGCACGCAAGATGGCTCGTTGTGGTTTAGTAGCAGCAGGGGGCGTCGCCGGAGTTGGTGAAGAACGGCGACGACCGGAGATGTGGAAGGAGGGGAACCATTGCAGCAGCGCCTCCGAGCTCCAGCTGCAGCCATCGGTGGACGAGGAAGACGATGGCGAAGCCGACGGACACGCTGGCGAGGCGAGGCGATGGCTGTGTCCGTGCATTCACGGCGGCGGGTCCATGGGGGCGTTCGGAGGCGATGGGAGAGGAGGAGAGCAGAGTGGATCTGAGGGGAGAGGGAGAGGCGCGGGGGCCGAGGGAGAGAGTGGGGGCGAGTGGGAGGCGGGATCGAGGAGGCGGGGGCGCTGGCGATCTTATCTCCT